>NC_135400.1:9560892-9860892 GCF_051989625.1 Stigmatopora argus
TAGCTTGTTTTGTTGCGAGATACCAGCAAATGTGAATACAAATTTCGGTTGAAGCCAGGCTTGAAGGAGTATTTTTTGATCCATTATCGTACATAGCGAGGCAGTTGTGGGATTTTGATGTGTGTATTATTACAGTCTTAATTTCTTGAAATTGTCTCCCAAATATTGCACATAAAAACATACAAACATTTGCCTGTCTTTGCAGATGACCTGGATGAGCTCCTGGCGGCACTCCCCGAGGACGCAGGCTTTGCCGGAATCTAATGCATCATTAGCTCCTTTTATGTTAGCTTATTAATGTTAAGAAACATGCAAAATAGGAAAATGTGTTGCTGTTGAAAGCTATTCTAAGTTGCTTTTCCTTTTGGTATTAGTAAAGACAAATACATCTCAAACTTTTTACTGTGTCATGTTTTATGTTTGACATATCTAAGCATTTATGCGCAGGGGTGACCTTTGCACCAGCAGGGAGCATTTTGCAAGATGCATTCAAAAACCTTGGAAAAACACATTATGAAAACTCGGTCATTTTAATGTTTTATACCATTTTTTGTGTCTTTGGTGTTTGTGCCCGGTCATCTAGCTATCAACTAAAAAGAGGTACAAGGCATCTTTTTTTCAATGTAGGCTTACGAGTACTACCAGAGGTAGGTGGGTTACTTCTTGTGGTACATAAAACAATTAATTACATATTCAAATTGTCTTTTTTTTTTGCAATTGTTGATTACTCTTGAGTTTTATTTAATATTAAGGTACATTATTTTTGATGTTTCTCTACAGGGATTTGCCGAGTTGCACTTTATTTAACTTTAAGATGAAATACTACAATGTACTGTATTTTTTTACTGCACACTTGAAATGTTTTATTTTTCTCAAAATGTTATTTTTTCTTAGCCCATATATTTATTGCACTCCACCAGTAAACTGCTTCAGACACATCCATTATTCATCAAATTCATAAATAAAACAAGAAACATTAATAAATAACTACAATGTTAAAAGAAGATCATCTAATCACGTGTGCAGTAAATTGATGCACGTCATGCGCTTTACGAATGGCGAGAAACTCATTCATTGAAACGGCAAAATGAAATGTCAGTTTTTATAATAAGTTTTAAGAATTTTCTTTCAAGCTTAAAACCCTCTTCTCTGCTCCATATGCAAATTAGGTGCATAATTACTTCTAATGATGCTTCACAATCCATTCAAATACAGTCAGCAAGTGTAATTAATCGTTACACAGCCACACACTGATCCTAATTTGACACATTATATAATTATTTTCATCTTCCGTTAGATTGAATCCCTCGAGGAAAGCTAATGTTCTCATCCCTGCAATAAATTAGGATTTCTTTATGTATTAAAAAAATCAGTTTTAATTTTTCAAGGTGAACTAAACTTTCCAATGCCCTACCGTTTACACATAGCCTTAATTTGTGTCCTCTCTAAGCAGAAAAAAATATATAAGAAAAGAGCGAGATCTTGAGCCCTCCCTGTGAAAATTTTATTAGGTTTACATGATTTGTTAAGGCTGTTTCACTAAAAAGTCATCGTAGTTCTGTTTTTTTGAATGATAGCTTTTGAAATCAGAAGCAGATTGTTCAATTATTCAACCGCTTTTTAAACGGGGTCACACACAAAAATGTTCCAAATGTTTTAATATTATTTTTAAACTAGCAATCTGCAATGTGTCGACATGACGTCAATGCACTTGAGTTGCTTTCAAAGAGCCACAAAAAAAATCAATGTTGGGCAGGAATTTTGCTCACGGCTACATTTTGATTAAATAATCATGTGAATGTGGACTTGTTTGACGTAACAAAAAATTCTAATGGAATCGGCATGGGCTGGAAACTTTTTTTATGAAAAGTGGAGTTTGTTCCGCGGGTAGTAAGAACACAAAGATGCTACAGAATCAGATTTCACCCTGCAGAAATGTAGTTTTTAAACTGTAAATGCTTGCCTTGTTAGTTAAATGTAAAATGTTTTCCGTTTTAAAGAGTGAAATATGGCCTTAATAGGTTTGATCATTCTCAGAAGTACTTTAATTTGATTTAATTGAATATTTATCTTCAATGTCTGTCAATGAATTGTTTAGTTTACCATCAAGTGCATTATACAATGTTTTGTACGTTTTTTGGCAATGTTTAAAATCAATCATTTTCCGAACAGTTTATCTTAGATGTTGTTCAATTGTTTTATTTTAGTTTTCTAATGACATTTACTTTTTGTTATTCATATTTTTTTTTAAATGTATAATCATTTAAATCAAATTTTGCGTTCGCTTAATATTTTTCATTTTGTTGAATTGTCCTTTTAACACCCAATTTTATCTGTGGCTTACAGCGCCACCTGTTGTCTCGGGATGAGATTTCAGCATTTTTTATTTTTGGGTTATTTCAACTGAATTGATATTTTGTGAGCATGTCATTTCCATATTTTTTTAATAACCCGTTTCTCCACCCTCATTTTTTTATATTGCGACTCTAACTAGAAGGATGTTTGTGTCGTATCCAATCGTGTGTGAATGATGGCGTGCTATCTCTGACCACGCTTTCCTTTTTTCCCCCCCCCCCTCTTCGCAAGTTTCTTTTTTGGTCGCCTCACTTCTGCCTCACTTCCCAATGAAAAAAAAGCAAAAAACAAAACAAAACACACATTTTCCTCTTCTTGGATGAACCACCGTGCATGCATCCATCTGTTAGTCAGCCTACGTCTTGTTGGCCACTTCCCATCCGTCTGCCCGTGTTTATACGGAGTGATGGGATGTGGAAGTGCATGTGAGGGAGGCGAGGTAGAGAACCAGCCTTCATTTCCTCCCTCCTCCTTTCCTCTTTCTCACTCACTCACTCACTCACTCTCCTCTCGCTCTCTCTCTTTCTCGCCGTTGTCAGGCGCTGCCACAGATGAGCAGGAAAGAGGCGGTAGAGCGGATGTAGCCGGACGGAGGACGACGGGAGGAGTTTGGATGGGCGCGCGAGACTAAACGGCGGCTTTGATTATTAACAGCTCGTCCAGCTTCTCCTCTCGAACCCTCACGCCGAATGTTTCCTCGCTAGGCTGAAGACGAAAGCTGGTTAGTGTGTGCGATGCGTTGGGGATGGAATGGGAAGAGGATGTTTGGTAGAGCTGTACAAATTTCACCTGTCATTCTTTGGTAGTAGTATTTTTTTCATTTAGTTATATATAAATATATGTATTTTTTTTTAATGGCAGTTATTTAGATGTACTTTTTAGTTTTTAGTTTAATTTGCCGGACTTTTTCAATAGCCGTTTTAAACTTTTTTTTTCACTTGTGTTTTAAAGTTTAAGTGATTCCGTATATCTTGTTTTTTAATTTATTTCGTGGAGTTTTAATTTGAATGAAGTTAAATTTTCTGACTCAATACAGGACATGCTAATGTTTTTTTTTCATTTTTAAATTTTTTTTGGTCTTATTAAATTATTTAAAGTATATTTCTTTATTTTGCTTACTTAGTTACCTACCACTTCAAATGTATGATTTAAAGTTATTTTATTTAATATGAAAAAAATATTAAAATCTTGCGGATAGCGGGGTGCTAGAGCCCATCCCAGCCGATTAACTGCATTATTCAATTTTTTCAAAAAAGTTCTTTCAGTTTATACGTTCAATGTGTTCAATTGTATTTATTTTATCTATAAAGTTATTTTATTTCTGTTAGATTTTATTCCCCACTTCAATCAAATAATTTAAGTTCGCCCCTGATCCGTTTTTTTAAAATTAAGTTTAGGATCATTTTCAATTTTTAATTTTGATAATAGTGTAATTTGATTCATATTGTATTTTATTCAAGTATGTTTAATTGTAAAAATGTAATATCGCAACTGGAGAAATTCACTGTACATTCTGCTCAACGTATATCCTACCTTAATCTGACTACATATGTATTTCAGGTGCAGGTGTGGAAGCAGCGGGGAAAACCAAAGCGACGGCACCCCCGCGGACAATGGACTTGAAAGAGAGCCTCGGCAGCCGGGAGAGCTCCAGCCTGCGTCCCGCTTCGTGGCGGGCCTTCGCGTTCGGCAGCACCTTGCACGGCCTCCGCTTCGTCTTCCCCTACTCTGGTGGCGCCGGGATTGCGCGGCGCCTCTTGTGGGCGGCGGCATTCTTAACCTGCATGGCCCTGCTGGCCCTGGAGAGCGCCGAACGTTTGGCCTACTTCCTGTCTTTTCCCCACGTGACCAGCGTGGACGCGGTGGTGTCGGGCAGCCTGGTCTTCCCCGCGGTCACGGTGTGCAACCTCAACGCCTACCGCTTTGGACGCCTGACGCGCAATGACCTCTACCATGCCGGCGAGCTGCTGGCGCTGCTGGACGTCCACCTGAACATTCCTCAAGCGCACCTCGCCGAGCCTGATGTACTGGACTTCCTGCGGGAACGTTCCAACTTCACGGCGTACAAGCCCAAGGCTTTCAGCATGCGGGAGTTTGTGGAACGCGTTGGTCACGACCTCCAGGAGATGATGCTATATTGTCGCTACCAAGGCCAGGAATGCGGCCACCAAGACTTCCAAACTGTGAGTACGCTTTTCTTCTATTGAAAATGTCAGCTAAATTCCCAGAACCGTTAGTTCCCTCTTCATAGATCGAAAGCACACCTTAGCCTCCCACGCTTCGGCCTCCAATGCTTTGTCCTTGCCATCCCTTTATGTATGTCCCCTTGCCACCTTGCTCGGTTTAAAAATCCTCATTTGTCTCTTCTGGTACATTCTGCTAAACTGCCATGTTGGAACAAAAGCTCACATGTGCACTCAAAACACCCACTTGTTGCCTCCTTCGACTCGGTCTCAGCCGATTCATTTATCGCCGTTTCTGAAATCCTTCATTTTCAGAGTTGTTTCTTTGTCGGAAAAGTTTTCATAAGTGTTGATAGTTTTGCGCAAAAACCTCTTTGTGAGTTTCTTCAAAAGCAAAAGACCAACTATGTGCAGTGAAAGGTAGAATTACTTTCTCTAGGCATACAACTCAGTAAATACATTCTATATACTTTGCAGTGGCTCTTGGAAGTCTTAAGTAAGCTTCTTCTGAAATCCTTTTTGGAAAGTTTTGTAGACCTCATCCTTTGTTTTTGACGCTTTTGAACTGAAATATTTGGCATTGCCGATGGGCCCTTTAGAAATGCGCCGAAAAAAATGCTGCACTTCAGTTATTTTTTGGACCCTATTGCCAAAAAGAGAGTTTAAAACAATTGGTAAACCAACCAAATGATGTCTTAAGACCTCTTCCAACTTATCTAATTAACAAGCATCGAATTGGATGCTGAACGGAGACAACTTTGCCAATAAGGTAAGACTTTTAGCTGGAGGGATGACCATGTGATAATATTATTATACGTTTAAACAGACTTTGACAAAAAAATCCAACGTCAATGTTTACATTACAATGTTCAACTGACACAATTCTGATGGAAAGTTTGCCATTTAACATCAATGCAGCCCCTAGAGTCAGATTTTATTCACTGTTCCTAAGTGCTAGTTTCCAGTTTTGACTCATTTTGACAGTTGGCTTGGCCTCTTCTCTGGCGGTTAGCCCATGTGGCCAGGCGAGTCCCCGCCTGTTTCCCTTAGCGGCCATCTTGGATGTCGTGGTCCTTGCTCGAAATTCTGTTGGTAATCGACTTGACAAGAGAAGCTACGAAGGGCCTCGTTCTGTCTCGCCGCCTGTTGCTGCAGCCGCTTCTGGCTGGTTGCCTCTCTTTACCGTAGCGACGCACCTTCACCTCCTCTGCGGATGCTAAAAAAATATACCAAAACTAGAGGGGACCGCCTGTCGTGACTGTCATGTCATTTCCCCACTTTTGCACAAATGCACTGTGTGAGTGTCACCTTACGTTGTTATCAACATGCTTCTTCTTGACTAAAACACTAGTTTTATCGAGCTTTTCTTAGTCGCCATCCAGTACAGTAATGCATACCTGTCAACGTATACGTTTTATACATTTTTTGATCATTTCAAATGGTGTACGCCGTATAACAACTTTTGCACAGGATTATTTTAAGTACGTGTTTTGTAAAACTGATCTCCTTTTACCCATTTCGGCTTGGTCACTGGTAGTAGAAGAAAACATCATCATCGACTGCCAATATTGTCATGCTTTAAGCATGATATGTACACGTGCATTCCCCTTTCAGACGTCTGCCTTTTCACTATTTAAATATAGCACGTCAGCAAGCAATGTACTTAGAGAGTTAAGCTGTCAGTGTCATACAGTGACATCTACAGAATCTTGAATTTAGTGCATACAAAAGCCTTACCGACTGATTGGGCACCCTGTCCACTTTGGGGAAAAGTTTAGACTTAGTGCGCCCTATGTGAGGAAATATGTATGGTAAAGTGAGCTATCCTTAGCTTAAATTCATTTCAAAATGTAAAATAGTAAAATTACAATAAATAAAAAAATCCAGTACAAGTATAATCATTGTGCTCTGCTCGGCTCCAGCACCCCCCCACGACCCTAGTGAGGATAAAGCTCAAAATATGAGATGAGATGAGTATAATCCTTTAATTGAAAGCAAACCACAATTCAACATATTACTTATTAGGAAAAAACTAGCACCTACCTTGCATACGTGATGAATAAAACAAGTCATCATGACTTCAAACGTGCTTCCCTTTGGCAAAAGCCGAACTTCCTCTTATGCCACCACGAGTAAACAAACCCCTTCCATGTTGTCTCCCCGAGGCAGCGTAACAGAGAAAACCCGGTAAATGGTTTAAGCAGCAATTTTAGTCGTCTTTCCAACTGCGATAGCCCCAATGTGTGAAGTGTCTGTCAAAAAAAGATGGCGCTCCCGCAGAAACTTTAGGGAATTTACATCTCAACAGACAGTTGATTCCAAACTAGATGTGACGGGAATTCAAATGATGTCTTCGTGTTCGTTTAAGGATTTACTTGCCATAATCACGTTCATGCCAGATATAGCCTGGAGTACTATTATGGTTAATAAATGAGCGTGCCGATCATTCGGTGGTTCTTTGTGTGACTGATGCCGTTTGCCCTAAATTGTTAGATTACATTCTTTTGTTGTTTAGATTAGATGCGGTGTTGACAGTAGAATTACGGGTAAGAGTGCATGTTGGTCTATTAAAATAGGTATTAATCCAAACCTAGGTCACAGATGATGAAACAAGTGTTTAAAATAAGGTGGTGACTTGAAATATTCTCTAATTCTTTCCTTCACCAATCTTGGTACTAAACATACCTACTGTATCGTTGAATAATCCCAATTTAATCTTGCCCATTGACAAGGGTTGGAATATTTGTCTCTTTGTTCACAGAAAACCAGAAAGTGTAAGACTGTAAGATTATTTACAGCAGTATAAGACAAAGGTACTTTTTATCAACTTCTCCACTGTATTCACAATCCCCAACTGGATCTTTTCAGTCATTCCGGTTCTGCCATTCAAAAATATCCTGGTCTTTATTGTTTAGAAACTTCTGAATTAGCCTTTAAGATATCCCAGTGTGGGCACCACCATTTTTTTCTTTGCAACTGAATCGCTCTGAGACCGAATGTTAAGCCGATAGCTCTTTGCCTCTGGTATTTTGCAAATTAGCTGCTCATTAATTCGTTCGGGACACTAGCTGATTTCGAGTGGAATGCAATTAGTGGGCGGGTTTATCGTAGACTTCCCGTTGGCGTTAACAGTTTTTGTTTATTTTTACTTTCAACAAAGGTGCTTTTTAATGTGCCTCGAACAGAAGACACTTGAACTTGGTACACACAAATACGTACGCACAGACTGATGATACATTTTGTGGATGATGATGCCAGTGGTGGTAAACACCACAGACCCATTGATTTGGTTTTATCTGGATCCGTATCTCATACTTTTATTACTTTTATATATTGACTGCTTAGTGGAAAGGTTCCAAAAACAAACACATGCCCCCACACACTCAAATATTGTAGATGCAGTCATGCTCTTCTTGATGTTTGCTGACGGTCATGCTCTCGAAGAAGAAGAAGAATTAGCCTTCGGCTTCTTTGGGAGTGCATAAGACGAACAACTACGCAATGATAAAATAGAAAAAAGTTGCGGTTTTTAATCCGAAAAATGCATGACTCTTTCTTCCTTTTGGGATTATTATTGTCAGTTATCTCAGCTAAGACACAAAAGTGACTTTTGAGTCTTCTCAAGGCCTTTTAAATGTCAAACTGTCCCTCTGGTGCTCCCACCTGTGGCTAGCACCGTGGACATCCATCGGCATTGGCGTCAGGACGATGTGCCTTCTTTCCGTCAATGTGACACTTGTGTCGAAGCACTAAACTCAAAATCTCTTATTTGCTGCCTTCCCTCGTGAATGGACAAAATACATATACAGGGTGTCCCAAAAAAGCTATGCACATTAAAAATAATTGTAAACATGGTGTTTAATTAGAGTTTTATTATTTCAAAAGTGTGAGAATATTTACAAGTATCATTTTTGTAACATTTAACCGCCATAATTGTACCTATTGGGCACCTGAGAATCCACATGTTGCTGTCAATCGTCGTGTGCGGTCGATTGGTCGCCGGTCTTTTGGTCGCGGTCTTTTGGTCGCCCCGACCGCGACAATGGGCGACCAAAAGACCGGTGACCAAAAGACCGACGACCAAAAGACCGGCGACAAAACAAGGTAAAATAACACGGTCTACGCATCAATAAAAGCTAACAATGGCCATGAGCAGTTTCACTGAGCCGATGTGTGAGTGTATAAGAGTTTGTATGTACATGCGTTGTCCCTTTAAGAAGCTACGTCAGTCAGGGTCTTAACAAGTTCTCCAACAAAAAACAATAAAAGTCCGGGAAATTTGGAGCTTTTCTTTAGCCTAATAATTACTAGGGCATTAAGTATGACTAAATAGTAATTCGCAGTTTGTATTTAGGGAATTTGAGCAACGATTTAAATGGTAATTATCAATAACCTTCCGGGCGACCAAAAGACCGGCGACCAATCGACCGTGTACCGTCGACCATCATGTCAATTTACCGGGAATTACTGTATGGTGTGGTTTATCATCAAGAGGATTAATTGGACCATTCTTTTTTGACGCAACTGTAACCGGTCCCATTTATTGAACTTGCTGCAACAATCTGTTATGCCATGCATTAGAGACGATTTTGAAGATGAAGAGGTTTATTTTCAGCAAGATGGTGCACCCCCACATTACCATCGCGATGCTAGGTCCTTTGGATTGGACGAAGAGGTTTTGTTGGATATCCTCCCCGTTCACCTGACCTCACAGCACTCGATTTTTTTTCCTATGGGGATATCTAAAAGTTTACGCTACGAAACCTGCAACAATTGCTGAATTAAGAGATGCCATTGAGCATGAATGCACCCAAATACCAAGAGAATTGTTTCATAATGTGTGCGATTCTATTAAATATTCTCACACTTTTGAAATAATAAAAGTCTAATTAAACACCAAATTTCAATTATTTTTAGTGTGCATACATTTTTTGGGACACCCTGTATATTCTTTCAATATATCTGTCACTTGTAGCAAATTTGCAGTAACATTTTGTAGAAGTTGGATTGGCTCCAACCAAATGTCTGCATGCGTCATGTTAATTTTATTTTGCGGCCCTCTTTACCTATGTGCTCTGAGCCTCAAAATTATTAATCTAGAACTAAAAGAGATGGATGAAAGAGGGCGAATGCACCACTCGATAGGATGGCATCCACCTCAAATCCTGGCAAATGTCCCGTTTGGGATAAAAAAAAAAACGTCTGCCATGAATTCAAAATCTGGTTCCCGACGTGCCGTTCCTGTTTTTGCTGTCTCTAGTGGATTTTGCAGGCGTCCAATATTCAGAGAGCGGCTGCTCGGATTCTGGGCGCATTACAAATTGCAAGGAGCTGCTGGATGAATAACATTTATAGTATTTGTGCTCTGAGCTTCATTGTAGGATTTTCCAGACCCCTGTCCAATTGGTGACATAATACAAAAAGATTACTTACACCGAAAAGTTTGAGTTTTAAAACATTTTAAATGATTAAATCACACCCTATGAAGCATTATAGACCACTTGTGCAATCAACCTCCTTCGAAGGAGGAATGAATTAGAAGCAGAACCTTATGGAGAGACCATTTTCATTTTTCATACAGCAATACCTTGACATACAGGCTTAATGCGTTCCGGGACTGAGCTCATATGTCAATTTACTCGTATCTCAAATCAATTTTTCCCATTTAAAATAACTAAATACAAATTACTTTGTTCCCACCCTCTGAAAAAAACCCTAAAATAGGATATTACATGCAAATACATGTTTTTAATTGTTCTATTTCAACACCTACGCTCACAAAATAACAAATACCTAACTAGTGGTTATGATCTGCAATAAAATGTGACATTGTGTACAATATCATACGGAGTTTTTACCTTTGAGATAGACGGTAGAGGCTAACAGACACGTTCGGTTCGCTACACTTTTCTAACACTGTAACATAAAATAAACATTAACAAATGAACTTCAATTATTATACACACTTAAAAATGGATGTAACATTGTTGTGCTATAACCGAAGCAAAGGTGTTAATGTATTCCGCCGCGGCTTTTGAGTCGGAACTAGCTGCTGCTCCTTGCTTCACAAACGAGTGTATCCCCAGTTCGTTTTTTAAAGTAACGAACCAACCACTACTCGCGTTGAAGGTTTCGGCTTATGTCGAAGTATCCCCTTTCTCAGCTGCTTGCGTTACTTTAAAGTCCTCGCAGATTCTGCTAACTGTTTCTCCTTTATCCATATTAAAATAAGCCTCTCCATCTCGTCACGAACATCACTGCACAGCTTGAAAAGGACTCGTGTGTCAAATTTGTCTCATATGTCAAGGCAAAAATTTGCTCGGAATTTTCCGCACCTCTCAAATTTCTCGTATGTTGGGACACTCGTATGTCAAGGCATTACTGTATAGTTTAACCCCTCTCACACCGTTTTAACATACAACACTTTTTAAACACATAGTAAATGCATTTCAATACATAAAGAATATTACTCATTACTTTTCAATTTGGAAGAAGTTTACATCTTAAAGAAAAGAAACCTTCTAGAATATTTCCACTCCTTTGAAAAGGTAATTTTGACATAGTTTAGATTAAGCTTACCCTGAACACAATGTTCCATCACGTTGCGATGGAAATAGAAATGAATGCTATCCTTGGTATATGAATTTTATTGCTGCCAAGTTCTTAGAATCACACTTACTTAACACTTATGTTTGCGTCGAGCTCCCTGCGGCACTTTGCCATTGATTTTCTCGCCCACATAAGAATATAACAATAACATTTCCAACGAGTTGGTGTAAAAGCCTGACCTCAAACAGGCCGACTAATCAGTGGAGTTTTTCACACTTCTCTGCAGGACGGCGCGACCGGTGGACATTAAGAATGTCTCGTAAACTTCGTCTTGTTTAACAGCATTTTCTTTTTTATGTGTGCCAGTTGCATGACTGGATTCTACAAGGACTGAAGTCTATATTAACCTCCATTTTTATCACATGCTATTTAAAATGGGAGGCCATTTGTACAGTGCTGCAGTATGCTTATAAAATCATCCAATGCTGTCTCGCTCAGGAGCTGGACATGCGCTACAAAATTGCATCTGGCCATTGCGCTGCTTGAGCGGGCAGATAAATGAAAGGTGAGGTTGTTCCAAGACTAGACGGGACGCAGGGTCGTCACTCCGCGCTGGAATACACGGGAATCCTTTTAGCCGTCCATTCAACATCTGAGAATTAATAGTTAATAGTGTCCAATGTGTCTTTACATGTCTTAGCATTCCAATGTTTGTTAGCCTTGTTTTTTTTTCTAACTGACATTCAGTAGTGCCTTGAGATACGAGTGACCTGATTTACATCATTTGAGATATGAGCTTTTTCCAGCCATTTTTTATGGGGGTGCAGATTTCTTAAAAAATGTCCAGGAGTACACTTGAATAACATGCAGGGACTTTACCTTAGTTTTATACACCACTTAGATGTAATGAACTTATAAATCACGTGTCAAAGTGGTGGCTCGGGGGCCAAAGCTGGCCCCCATTTTGTGTGGCCCGGGAAAGTAAATCATGAGTGCCGACTTTCTGTTCTAGGATCGAATTAAAATGAAGAGTATAGATGTATATTACATTTTCTGATTTTCCCCCTTGTAAATCAATAATTGTAATTTTTTAATCAAAATTGTCTGTGTTTTTAGTTCAAAAATCATTTTGTAAAATCTAAAAATATATTTAAAAAAAAGCTAAAATAAACATTGTTTTAGATCTATAAAAAACTGAATATTCAGGGCTTTTAATCCAGTTCTTTTAATCCATTTATGAAAAAAAATCTAAATATTATATCTAAAATGGTCCGGCCCACGTGAAATCAAGTTGACGTTAAAGCGTCCCGCGAACCAACCCGAGTCTGACACCCTTGTTATAAATGATAACCCAAAATGATGACCTCAACGCCTAATAGATAGTTTTCCAAAAGTCTTCGAAGCAGTACTGTATATGCTTTAAAATATTTTTTTCCTTCGATAGTAGTAAGGTGTCAAAGATTTTATGGCTGAGTCAGATGGTGGTAAATTGATACATCATCTCTCCTCACAAAGTGACACTGCACATTCAGTGTGTTGCTGGCCTTCTCGACACGTTTATCACTTTAGCGGCTAATGTGACAAGTGACAAGAATGAAATGTTTGACACTTTTGACCGAAATGACTTTTTTGAGCCTTATGCCAGTCTTAATTGCAGAATTATCGACCCCCCCCCACATTTATTTTGCCAGCCACAGGAGCGAATCTTTGTAATTGTCTTTTCTTAAGTAAATGATTGCTTTAACCTTTTGACCCTCCGCTCAGGGAATGAGTGTTTATATTGTAAATGTGCTAAAGCTCTTTATGATGGAAGTGCCTGCATGACTTTCATTGCCAAGTATATATCATTCCAATTGATTCCTAAATTGGAACACGTTTGCAAAGGCGGAATTTAATGTTTGATAATCTGTCATTTATAGTGGATCGGTGGCAGATGAAAAAAATATTTTTTGGCGCTCTAATATTAAAGTTAATAATGGGACAAAAAGCAATTATGAGGTTCAAAACTATCTACGTACTATCTATAACTAAAAAGTTATCCCAATTTTGAAAATCGAGGGCCAGCCTCAAAAGGTTGTTTTGATCCTTTGTTTACAAAAGATGCCCCGCCTTCCACCATCAGCCAATTACGAGATAAGTTCTTCTTGGTCCAGGTTGTCACAGCTCCATAGACTATGAACTATGGTTACTATCACATTCATAGCTATGTAACAATTGAACAAAAAAAAAAATCTGAATATCAAATGGCCTCAAAATTGGCCCTCTGGTCTGGGCCAGTTTAGAGTCTATCTCACCTCTCGCTTAAAGTAATCTAGGATAGTCTGCGGCACCCCCATTTCTCTCATGAGGATGCATGGCATATAGGATGCAGACTGTGTCGATAAGGTGGAGATGTGATCACTCTCTTTAAAATAAATTGACTACCCAAAGTCTGACCTTTAGATTAATAGACGCTCCGTATTGTCAGAGAGAATCGAATACGTAGCTGCAGTAGCTCTGCTCCAACTGAAGCAACATTTGCTTTTGATATTATCACATCACGTGGGAAACTACGTTCTTAAAAAACATAAGCCCGCCAAGTCCAACGTAAATGAAGTCCGTAGTGACTTACATAAAAAGACTCACTGTTTTATTCATTTGATTTCATACAGAAGGCATTAGAGACATAAAATGTGACTTGCCGGGACTGAACCATGGGTTCTTGATTATAAAACCAGTATTAGAAGCAGCTGTTAGATGTAATAGCTTTTCTCATTTTAAAGCTCATTATCACCTCGTCCTCTGGCTGGCAACCTTGAAAGTCAACACTGTGGCACTATTTTTATGATATTTTAATGTGTTCTAAGTGTCTGCTGAGCTGTAGGCCAACTCGCAGGAGGAGGGGGAGTCTCTTTGTCGCTATTAGCCCGATGCTATCTTCACTCCTGCGCAAAACAATTATCGTCAACTTATTTCGCCAGCACTTCAGGAATGCAAATTTCCACAAAGTGAAGTGTGGTGCACTCTGTTAAGCTTTTTTATTTTTAAAATGCAAAGACCACAAAGAGATGTGGGGATGCTACTTTTTGGCCATACTAGACCATCTTTCCCCGGAAGATGGCTTTGGGGGAGGCGGGCTATTTTTGACAGCACATGGGTGACCTAGATAAACACCCCGTGATCCTACATTGTGCACACAATGTTGCAGTGACTTGTCATAGCCAGATGTTGACTGCGAGGGTTAGCGTTTACCAACATGGCAATGCGCCGTTCTGGAAACTCTCTTGTTGGTTAACAGCCGATTCTAAGTGTATATGAGAATGAAATCCCTTTCAGTACAGATTCCGAGGTCTTGTTCAAACTGGCACGTCACTCTACGCTGGATGACACCTTGGTTGCCACAGCAGCCTGTCAGATTTGTTAATATTGCGTATGGCCCAGTCTGCACAGGCCCAGATCTGATTTGGGTAAAAAATAGTGTGAACAGTCAGCCTCAAAAATCGCATTGGAGAAAGAATCCAATTGGAATCACATATTCCAGCTAGTTGAACACAGCCTATGGATGCTCAACTGGGGGTGCAATATCTGGTGAGATTTTGTCAGATGACAAAGGATATTGTTAACTGTGCATGAAATTTCTCCACAGAAAAGTGATTTCTGTAACTGTCAATGAGCCTTTCTCAATTATGTGGAGATATTTTGGCCCAATCGTCTGTACGCAGTTGTTGCAGTTCAGCAACACTGTCTGTTTTTTGGGCATGAACAGCTTTTTTAATGCTGTTTGATTGTAGATTCGATTTTTACTATTCCTCTCTCTAAGACCTCATTGGTAATGGTAGCTTTTGGATCATTATTCTGCTCCACAACCAAAGTGTGTTTCATCTTGAGTTAGTAAACTGATCGCTAAACAATTCTAGATATTCTGGTTAAAGGGAGATTTTGTGATTCCATCTATCTCAGTACATTGTGCAGGTGTGAAGGTTGCAGATCCGTCCCAGACCTTCACACTACCACCACAAAACCGTACCTGTTCGGAAACCCTGACTCTCAGTTGGTCTCACCGTGTTGTAAAAGTCCCATTTTTGCCCTTCTGGTGGCCACCACTTAGTTAACAGACCTCCCGATGTGTCCAATTAGCGTGAGATAGTGGAAGCCAACGTAATGACTGATAGCACAATGCGACCCCATAACGAGATGCTAATTAGACGATACATCTCCGGCCAGTCTGTGTGGTCACGGCCCCGCATGTTAACGTTGCAATTAGCTGTAACCACATCCCATTTGCTTTTATATCTCTTTGTTTTACAGTCGTGCCGGGTTCTCGCCTATCTCCGCCCCCGTGTTTACGGTTGTTGTGTCAATTAATCGCACTGCTAAATGTCAGCCCGAGGTGAAGGTGACGACATCATTACAGCAGCGTAGGATGGCTTTATCATTGTTCGAGGAAAATGTCCTTCGCTCCTATTCTTGTCCTTTGGTGTGATAGCAGATGTCTCAGTAAAGAAAGAGGACAAACAAATTGCACACTCACCCATCTCTCCTATTTTTAACCACCGCTTCCCTTACACCTACATTGTATGCTTAAAGCGTCATTCGGGTTCCCTCTGTAGCAACCACATCCATAATATTTATTCTCAACTGTACATATAGTGTCAAACTAGTTTCCAGTTTGGTTTGTAATGGCATGCTCTAATCATGCATAACGTCATTGAATCACCTATATCTGTGTAGTACGCGTGTACATGGACCAAAATTGGAAGCACAGTAATACCTATTTTATCGTGGTCAATTGGTTCCAAGAACAACCGCCATAGGCGAATAATCGTGCTGTAGGTACAGAGTTTTTATGCTATCAGCTTAATATTATTTGGACTTCGAAAACACTCTCCGTACTATTATTTAGCTCTGCCACTGCCCCTTGTGGCCAGTAAAATACTCTCCAATTGTGGCTTGGCTTTTTCCCCCCCAATTCATGTTTGAATTATTGTTCCTGCACTATGAACTTTTCATATATATTTGGTAAATCCAAGCCTTGAAGTGGTAAAGGCAAGATAGTTGATTTTTGATGTGGCGAGGTGTTCTGTGATAATAGAAAATCTCTGAGATAAAAATGGGTAGAAAATAGTCACTTTAATGAAAGACTTGCTTTTCAAGTTATGGGCATACTGCAGACAGCTTTTATTGTTTTTGGAGATCTGAGAACGGTGCACGCATTGTATGTGCGCATTTTGCAACATACTTCTACATCAAACCTCCTCCTCGGTGAGAAGGCTGGCCTGCTCATGTCTGATCCAATCATTCTCAAAAGAGCTAAACTATAAGAGGAGGAAGAAAAGGAAATCAAAAGTTGAATGATGCATCTGCGTGTATTCCGAGATGAATAACAATCGGCACTTTATGGACTACCACGTGATTAATTTCGAGTCGAGGAAACCAATTTACAGCTTGAACTTTGATTGCATCAATTTGCTGAATTTACTGGTAATGACTGCACCATCTTTGACATCGTCTGTGAAATTGATTCATTTGTTTGCCGTTAGCATTCTCAGTTGGGATAAATAGATTTTACCCCATAGTTGGGATGATCTTTATGTCTCCTTCCCTGATGTCTTCATGGAAAGAAATTCAGCCCACAAGACAGTTTCAGTTAGAAACATTGAATTTTACTCTTTCTGGCTGCAGTTGATCATGATAGAATGTCCAGTCATGTGGCTATTTTCAACCTTCCGCTGCAAATTTATACGAGTTCATGACTAGTAGACGCCCAATCCATTGGAAGTGGGCGGCCTGGCAAACGAGGAACATATGGCGTCAATGGCAGACAATGATTTAATAGGTATTTCTATCGCAATTCACAAACAAGTTACATGAAGCTATGCATGAATAGACATTTTACTCGTTTTATCTATTACCGAAGTCTTTCAATGATGAATTTGTCTGGGATTTTGCCCGATTTTATTATTATCCACTTTAAAGGCAGGTGATAGGTCAACTGTTCCAAGCCTAATGAAGCGTCTGCTGCATAAAATATGGTTTTAAGGACCCCCAGAAAAGTAGAAGAGATAGAAAAGTTTGTTTTTCACATTACTTCTTGAACCCGAAAGCACATTCATTAAATCGGAACTGAGCCAGCATCTCAATCTCCCGCAGTCGAAAAGTAATCAATATGTGTTGTTGAAAGTCGTCCGATAAGATGGTCTATTGCCATTTGGGAGACTTTTAATCCGACATTTGCAAGGCCAACATCGGCAAGGTTCGGCTGCTTCTTCATCCAGTCCCGATGCAGGCAAAATGGCAAGCCTCCCTAACACAAACAACTCCGCGTGTCACTCTAGGACTGCTTAGAGCACATTCATTATTCACCAGGCGCTCCCCAAGGCGGCGGCGTACCTTGTGGTGGGGTGGGACCGATGCTCACTGAGGTTGCCGGTGTTAACGAATCACCGAGCAAAGCAATCGGGCCCAACTGCACGGCTCCATTTCAAGTAGTACGGGCAGCCATCCTGGACTCTCAATGTCTCATTTGTACCAAAGGAACCAATATTGTAACCAAAGTGGCATACCCACACACGGATTTAAAAGTCTTGTGTTCAAGTAGACAAGCATGTCTTGCCATTTTGAGTCCGTCAAACATACATTGATATTTATTTTGCTCACAATTTTTTCAATCTACAATTTGAAAATGGTGAAACATACGACATTTTTATGAAAAGATTTCAGTTTGCCTCTTGACTACGACAGGTCCAGTTCCAAGTAGTGGTTACCATGTGAAACAGTAGTAATAATACAAACACAAAATAAATAAATACGTTTCCTAATGTGTATGCTGTTAAATTAAGTAAATGTTCGATTTGAGATTCAAATCCAAATTGTCTTGATCCTCCTTTAGGACTGTAAAGTCCTACATTAACATTGTACGTCGGGCAGCTGGTAAAGCAATGTATCATAAAGGGCAACTCTGAAGGACTACGAAGTATTTGTCTTGGCAGACATTTATTGTCAAACTGAATGAATTTTTTAACTTTGCTAATTCGTTGCCTAACGTTCTTTTGGCAACATCGAAAATTGGCCTGATCATTCTTTTTGGATGCTTAAGTCTTGTACCGAATGCAGAATGGGCTCCGCTAACTTGGACAAAAACACAAGTGTTATATACTCCATGTCCTCCAACTGTCTCAGTGCGACGTTTTCTGGAAAGACCATATTGCTTTCCTACATGACTTAAAAAACCCCATCTATAATTCATAATCCTGCCTGCTGGCTACTTATTAAGATCTAGACGATGGTGGCAGTGACTTAGCTTCAGTGTAATCAATGTTGTCTTAAGGATTCATGTGTATATAAACCGCAAGCAGTATATTTACACAATTTGAATAGTGTTGCAAAGAGAAACCCTCAAGGGATTTAACTACCTAGTTTTATCAGCCTTTGAGGCTCAACAGACATAACAATTTCAAAATGGAAGAGGTGACTCAAGCTTAGTCAAGATAGCGTGTAGGCTGAACTCTGTGCATCTGCTATGTACAGCCTCTCTGACAATAACTGTGTTAAATTGAACAAGCATGAGATGCGGTGCTAAAGCTACCAATTTTCCAACTTGGGCTCATTCTAGAACCTTAATAGAGGGGAATAATTCCCGTTGGTACATGGGTGCACAATAACTTCTCCCATATTGGCTCTATTACGTATTAGTTAGCCCTACAATTTGCCCCACGCCATCAAAAAAGGCATTTCGAATTGACAGTGCAAAAGTGCATTAATTTTGTGCATGAACTTGAGGGCGCTATTAAATTGAGTAATTTTTGATGATTTAAAAGAATTGTGAAATATGCTCCAAATGTATGCATAATGTTAAAATATTAGTCAAATGTAGATTTTTCTAAAGCACACAAAATGTCAAATTTGCTTTATCTTACACATATCAGCACAATGCATTAATGATGAATGCCATTGGGAAAAATGATGCGTGAAATACCCCAAGATGTAGATTATGACTCAATCGCACACATTTGACATAATAATTTATTCATTCGTGTCCTAACAATCTGTCGTTCTTGGCATCGCTATGTAATGCGTTTATTCTTGCCTTATTAGAAACAGTTAGTCTTGAAACATGAGTATTAAATTATTATCATCACTGTAGTTGGTGCAAGATAAATGTATCCATTCATCTCATTTAAACTCATAAATTAGGCCACATGAATGCTGAGAAAAAGCAGGCATTGGTATATATATATATATATATATATATATATATGTATATATGTATATATGTATATATTTATATATACGTATATGTATATATATGTTTATATACACATATATATATATATATATATATATATATATATACATACATATATACATATATATATATATATATATATATATATATATATACACATACATACATATACACAGCACAACATAAGACATAAATGTCTGAATACCAGCAAGCATTTTCTTTTTCTTACAGTGATTTATTCTCTAGTGGGTTTATAATAAATTCAGCAGGAAAGAAATTTTTTTCCGAAGACCGCAGAGGTGTACTGAGTCATTTGTGCCGAGTCTACGGGCATTTAAAAGAAGCAGAATAGGAAGAGTTGATTGATCCCACTGGTGACATAAGCAACTAGTATTACAATATTATGATATGTAAAAGTAAGCTCAATTAAAGCAATGGCAAGGAAATAATAGATTTAAAGGAACATTTCCCAACATGTATTACAATCCCTGTACATTGTGTAGTTACTACACAACATTGAACTCAAGTGTCATTTGAAGGTTCTTCTTGAAGTTGTGGGAACATGTTTTTTCTGGACGATTATTATTTAGTGAACAGCCTTGTTGCTGTGAACAAGAATGACCGTGCATGCGTTCCCTCCTACCTTTACATTGTAAAAGTGTGAAGGTGCTGCTGAGGAACCCTTTACTGCAATACGTGGGACGTCTTGTCCATGATTGACATCAGCTTGCCTTTCATCCGTCGGTCTGCCACCTCCTCAATGGAGTCCATTTGGTAACCAGGGAGCGAGTTAGCTTTTCTTTTAGCCAGATTCTTTATTTTTTATTATTATTCTAGCTAAATTGTCTGTATTCTATCCTTCCTGCATGTAAGAACAACAATAGCTATGCCACTAGAGTACCATTGACTGTCCTGAGCAAGATTTGCTTTTGTCAAACGACCTCCGCGCCCTCAATAAGTGGACTTGACACTAGCCTTTCTTTCACAGAGCATTTGTGTTAGCGATCTTGTCTAGTTTGTTTAGGTCAACACACTGGTACCTGTACTATATGAGAAGATTGTCTCAATGTCGAGGCTTGAATGTCCACCATTTGTGTCTGGAGGTTTCCTATAGAAATCATTCTGTAGCATGAATGTCTTGGAATAATAAGCGAATCAATAGTATGCTACACTCATTGCCGAACTGTTTTTTTTTTTCATTTTTGGGGAATTGGAGTACCATTCTTCAAATAGGACCAAATTATCAAACTCTCAGCTCCCACTTCCCATTACTTTTGTATTCTGTCTTGGTGGAGACTGCAACTGTAGAAGTGCAACTAACCGAGCGGGTAATTTTAATCTCTTCCTCCTAGTAATTGACATTCATAAATCAAAAAATCATTAGTTTAGCGGAGGGGGAACCAACAAACTCGAGATGCAAGTCTGATGCGAGGCAGCTAATGACAGTTCAGGGCTGCATGCTCAAATTAACCCACAGGCAGACATGTTTGTTCATGATTCATTTCATTTGGTCAAAGTGACAGGGGTTCTTTTACAAAAAGTACAGGTTTGGCAAAAAAAGTGTCCAAGTGATCCTTTTTTTTTTTTAACTGATGTTTTAAATCATTTGAAATAATTGAGGTCAAGATCAAGGAGATTCTAAAGGAGTCCGGCTGTTGTATCTATGTCAAGATTAATGAAAGATGATTCTAAAGGCGTACGGATGTTTTATAAAAGAAAGGGAGGTCAAAAAAGTCCAAACTAAAAAGTATTTGTGAGATTGTAAGATAGAGGATGGTTGGATATTTTCTTCTTCTTGGTTTTTCAGTAAAAGGGAGAAAGGGAATGGACACATCCAAGGTGAAAAGAAGGATGCAAACTGAAGGTGTGAGTGAATGTATCATTGAATGAAGGTGTAAGAGTAGGAAAGAAGCATAAAGAAGGTCTGTTGGATCGGAAGAGTGAAAATAGTACAAAGCGTAGCAGAAAAGGTTAACAAAAATAGCAGTTCGGAGGTGAACGGAAGTTAAAGAAGCGAGGCGTAAAGGTAGGTTTCAGCTAAAGGACGAAAGACGATGAATTGATTCGCTCAGGAAGGAAAAGGTCAAATGTCATAAGATCACAAAGTTACTTTCTCACTTTTGCCTTATTGCACGCCATCAGTCACTAATACTTGTTTTAAAGCTCCCCAGGAAGCACTAATAACTCTTTTCAAAGGCCCTCAAATAGTGCCAAGTATCTGCTTTGGTGAAAGTCATTTTGGACACGTTGGGTAATTAATTAGTCTGCATTTTTTGCTTAAGGGAGTAACGAATCCCTGGTGTTCTAACGTGTTTTCGAGGGCCCTTTCAAGCTTGTGCTTGCCTAGAGCGCCTTTGAATGCAAAAAATAAAAATATGAAAGAACTGTCGCTAGATACAAATTTTTGTAACTATTGTAACCTGAACTCTTTTACGTACTATTTGAATAAGAACGTGTTTGAGCATCAAGACAACAATAATTCCAGAAAAAGGCTCCCGTGGGGCACCAACATTTTTGTTTAGTTCATGGCACGCTACCGTAATACAAATAAAAAAAATGTTAGCTCGTGCGCATGAGTTACTACTTTGTATAATTTACTACATTTTGGTGCTCGAGTCAGTTCCTGCGAGGTTTTGCTAACAGGTCAAATTCCCCAAATTTTGCCAACTTTAGAACACATATTTAAGAAAATCCACCTAAAATTCCAATGTATTTTCAGCTATCAGACATTGGAGTATTTTACTCAAAAACCAAAATGAAACATTTTCAAATGTCATCCTTGGTTCATCTTAATTTCTAACCCGACAAGAATTCATTTTTTAGATTAGATTAGAACTTTATTTCATTCCGTATTCGGGAAATTTCTTTGGTTGCAGTAGCAAGACAGACAAGCCATTGTAGACCTAGGTAAAAAAATGTTTACATTGATCGCTATCCTGATTTTTCTCACCATTCTTCTTTGTTTGCTGGTATGGCCTTGAAACACTTGTTAAACAACAACAACATTTTGGGTGTGCCACCAATGCGCTTGGCCGATTTGATTAGTCACATTTTGCATATATACAGTCAGCACAGCAAGATTGAGAGAAGTTTTGCGCAACAAGCGGCGAGTGAAATCTCAACTGGCTGAACTCCACATCAATAATTCAACAGCTGCTATCGTGATGAGCAGCACAAAGAGCAGAGCGACACAAAGTGGGGAAACAGAAAGAAACAAGAGCAAAGTCAGGGCAAGCCAAAGAGTGACAGATACAAAATGCTCTGGCAAAAATGTTTTAGGCGGTCCTGAGGGGTCTGATTCCAAGTTTTTGTTTTATCGTTTATCACATGTAGTGACTGAAAAAAAAGAATCATATGACAACAATGTTTATGTTCATAATCAGGGAAGATTTCAGGCAATGAAAATCTGCCCAATGACGAAATCAATTTGATTGGAAGCATGAATAATGGTACTCGGAAAGACGTTTGGTCGACCGGACCTTTGGTAGAACGGACCTTTGGTAGAACGGACCTTTGGTAGAACGGACCTTTGGTAGAACGCACCTTTGGTAGAACGCACCTTTGGTAGAACGGACCTTTGGTAGAACGGACCTTTGGTAGAACGGACCTTTGGTAGAACGGACCTTTGGTAGAACGGACCTTTGGTAGAACGGACCTTTGGTAGAACGGACCTTTGGTAGAACGGACCTTTGGTCGCCGGGTTGTTACTGTTGAAACCAGCTCTCAAAATTATAATCAAGAGAGAGAGAGTGAGTTTAATATCTAAATATCTAATATCAAAATATCAACAGTAAACTCTGTCATAATTTGACAGCGAGCGAACCCGGCTACCAAACATCCGTTCTACCAAACGTCCGGTCGACCAAACGTCCGGGGACCAAACGTCTTTCGACGAAATGTCCGGTCACGATGAATAATAGATACTACACATTATTCATACAGGCAGCAGCAAGGCTAGTCAGCAGAGTTGTGTGGCAACGGAACCTGAAAAATGAATGTATTATAGCCCATAATGTTTACAGGAATGGCAATCTACAGAATGGATGATGGGTGAATAGTCAGCAGTTTACTGTACGTATGTACATGGAAGTATCATACATTGGTGTCTCGAGATTAGGGTGATTCTACCTTATTTAACTGCTTTTCAGTGTTCGAAATCTTTGTGCAAACTCATTAAGGTCGGAATCTTCCCCTGTGCTCTTAACTGATACTCAACTCTGCTTTTTTTTGACTGTGGAAACGTACAATTCCTTCAGGAAGTCTCTTTGTACATTTTCGACAATTTGTGTTGTAGTGTTTTGTTTGTTTCTCATGATATTTCGAATTAAGTGAGTGTCCCTAACTGCTTTTCATTTGAACTTAAGCATTTGAATGCAGATGTAAATGAAAGCAACATCGGTATTTAAGATCGAAACGGAATATTACACATAGTCTGCACTGCACAGAGCGGATCTAAGAACTGTTGAGTAGTAACTCTGCCGAGTTCTTTTGTTTACGACATTACTTTTACAGACAGGAGAGAGAAAAATACGAAAGCCAACTCACCTTGGCAGCGGTTAAATGTCCGCTCTGCTCCACGTTTATCATGCTAGAGATCAGTGAACTTGGGCGAAGGTGTTTCCTGAACAAGAGAGCAGGTGTTGAGAAAATGTGCTCGTCCAAAGAGAAGGAACAAACGGCTCATAAGATACTCACCCACACTTATCTTTCACACCTGCACTGTTTTGTTCCCGTACCAGTTGCTGTTCCTCTCGTTTCGCTGCCGCCACCTTCATCTTTTATTTAGCCCGGCACGGCCTTTACCTCTGTCCCTGTTTTATGGCCTCTACCGTGCACCCGGCTTTCACTGCCTCGCTGATTTATTTCTAATCATTGAGGTGCTTTTTGTGCCTGTAGAAGAACTTCTTCCCCTCCAACATGGCTAAATAAAGTTGATTGGACAACGCCGACCAATCCCGTAATGGGAGAACCCACCACACAACATATGTTTATCATTCACCATATCATTGCTTTTACTACAATTATATTCAAATTGGATGCTAGTAAAAATATTTACAATGCAGCTAGTGAGCTAGAACTAGTGGAAAAAAAATCTACTAGTTTACACATTTTGTTGTTGTTGTGATACCTAAGGTGTACTTTGCTTCCTAACGGCTTGAAGTAAAAAGTAAAGATACTTAAATACTTCAATACGTAAATTACATTACAATTCAAGGACGATTCACTTTAGCGGCTATAAGATTCAAATCAGTTTGAGTCTTTGATTCGTTATGGCTGTACCCGTTTATCCGAATGATTTGGATTACGATTGGATATCCGTATTTTAAAGTTCATTTCAAGGTGTCTTTCAATGTTTTGTTGAAAGTATACATTCACTTTACAATTGGGAGTGGTTACAATTACACGCAAGTAATAACGCTTTCATAATTGGGTCATTATCAATAAACTGGTCATGCAAGACCTTTTAAACTGGAAATTACGAGTTGGCAGAGTTAGTTGGGAGACAGAGACTAATTTGTAGGAACAAGCAAGTTGTATTGCATTGCTAAAACAATCCCCATTACAAATTCTGTTAAGAGCTCTAGGATACACAGAACTTTCAAAACACGGCATTGCTTACAATACGCTTTAATGTATCAATCTGCAGTTAAATAGCATGTACCATGGCTTCATCATTTCAATGTTATTGTAGGTTACATACTAGAAAGAAGGAACGGCTGTCATGGAAGCATTAAGCATCGGATACTCCTTTTCCATCTTGACTTCATGCAGATACAGCTTTACTTCCCTCGCTATAACTTCTCTCACCCTCTTTTATCGAGGTGTAAATCGCCTCTCCCGGGTAGGAAGCTCCTGGCGCCATACGCTCACTCAAAGCCACCCCCTACCTCTGCTTCTTGCTCTCACTTTATCTTCATCATGCTCCCATCTTTTATCTGCGGTGGGAGGTCTTCGGTATTATCCTCCTGGTCAGCAGTCCCATGGGAGTTCTCCCCAGAAGCTATGGTGCATCTGAGTGCCTTTTAGCACTATCTATCCAGCACTACGATTAAGATGAAACGTATAAAGTAGCATCTGTCTGCACAACAAATTAGTAATCAGCAGGTCGTCCCTTTTTCACAGGCTGTAAAAGACAGTAATTCTGTTTAAACTCATCACAGAAAGTCGACTTGGTAGTTTTCCGCTTTGGTTCCACTATAATTACTATAATACTTCCAAAATAATAAAGCGGCGAGGCAAGGTTGGACAGACACGATGAGTGCAGCAATATGCTACGCATTGTTAATTGCAGATTAACGGTTTGTGGCATGTGGTCACTGTAGCAGGATTTTATTTTTGGAGGGTCTCTGCACTCCATGTTGAGCATCTGTAAAGATTCAGTAAGAAGTGATTTAAAAAAATAGATATAAAATAACTACATTTATTATTAGTATGGTAATGAAAAAAAATGAACCAGTTTTATTCTGTGTTATTTCACGGCTAAATACGGTAACTATGATGCGTGAACCACATCTGGTATTTTTTCACCACCCTTCACAATTTTATTCCTCCACTTGCATAATCTGCACATGTTGCACAGTATCTTGCTGTTCCAAAAAAAGGAAAAAAAAAGCCCTGCGAGTTTTGCCATACCCCCTCTCTTCCTCAGCTCAGGCTCAGCGTAGATGGGTTATTGGTCTAGATATGTTCTCATTACACACTGCTGCCCCGGAGGAAGACACACATGCACACACACACTCCAACACACTCACACACATGCTTGATTGCTACTCCTTACTGCCAAGAAGAGGATTGCAGACGGAGAAAATAAGCCCAAACATTTGCATAAAAGTCCAAAAAGCAGCAGAATTTATTGCCTTCTTTTTAACCTGATTTGCAGTCTGTAATGAGTCATTTACCACTTTGGTGTCTTTAAACATCTCAACATGTTTTTTGGGACTAAGCAGAATATATACAATATATACAAATATATAATATATACATAGGTTATACCGTTTTTTTCTAGAACTAGAAATGTTTTTTTGTGTTTTGAGTGAAATAACCCCAAAAATAATGTTGTAAACAAACATTTTTTGATAAAAAAATATAGTGTGCGATATATAGTTCCGAAATATGACGTAGGCAGGGTGTGTCTTTAGTTGACATTGTTTTGAACTATTTCATGTATGTATTTCAAAGCCTCCTAGTTTATTTTGTCTTTTTTTATTAATGATTTATAATCTCAACTCCTATCACTTTTCAGTGATGTCACAATACTACTTCTCAAGTGAATGCACTCGCTTTTATTCCATTGTCCTGAATTAATATTTACAATCATGAAACCGGCAACGCAGTGGAGTAGTGGTTAGCACGTGTGTCTCCCTTCTTCTAAGATAAAGGGTTCAATCCCGGTAGGTTCCGATCTTCCTGTGTGGAGTTTGCATGTTGTCTACAGGCATGTGTGGGATTCCAAAAACATGCGTGCCAGGCTCATTGAACACTCTAAATTGCCCATAGCTACGTATAAGTGTGAGCACGAATGGTTGTCTGTCTCCTTGTCCCCTGCGATTGGCTGTCCCCCCCCAGCCTGCAGCCAGAAGTCAGCTAAGACAGGCTGCTGAACCCCCCCACCCCACCATTTTGAAGATAAACGGTAGAGAAAATCAATGAATGAATGTTTGAAACTGACAGAAATCTGTCCTTCACAGATCTCGATCTTGTTTCTTCATCTTGTATTTGAAAAGGACACCCAAGTTGGGCAATTTTCTGCTTCCATGATGTCAGAAGTTTTATACCTGGAATCAGGCATCTCCAAGTTTGGAATTCCAAAAACACTCTGACTCTTTTAGCAAGTCAAATGATTATTAATGTATTCCACTCTAAAACGCTTGCAAGCGGAGATGGCTATGATCTGAAAAAGATGTTGATTCGTGGGGTGTTTGTGTTTGGGGAAACGGGAACACGGCAGGGAGTGTCGGTGTGTTCTCAAGTTGCTAAGCAACTCCTCATTGTCACCCAATGCGAGTAGATCCGAATCATAAGTACCAAATGAGCAGATGAATATGAGCAAGCACAAAAGAGAGAAATTATTTTGCAGGTGTTATTGGGGTAGGGGTGTGGGGGTGTGTGGGGGGTATTGTGTGTGTGTGTATGTGCGCTTGTGTGTAGTATTGCTCAAAGAGAAGTTGTCTTTTACGCCCTAATAATCAAGATGGACAAGGATATTGTCAAAAGCAACAAAACAAATGTAATAAATTATGAACTAAATCACCAAAGTATCGGATCGGGAAACAATACTAGCAGATCAGGAAAATTGGGTGACTGGGACTCAAACTCGGGTTCAAAAATATGTGATAAGGACAAGTTTAGTATATAAGACGGGTGTCTCGCTTCCCTGTTTGATGCTGTGTCTGTTGGTTCCTAACAACGAGTTGCAGCTTACAGTCTTGAGAAGGATCGTTGTCATTGTCAGAGGCTTTTGTGCTCCCTTTGTAAAGTGGGGGATGTAATAACACGCTATGTCAGCTCCACTAACGAGACCAGGCTCAAAGAGGCTCGGCCGACACGATCGCAATTCCTCTTAGTACTCGTTCAACACAACACCATCCTCCCATCAGGCAGGAACTTATAATGAAGGCATGGCTCAGAAAGTCACTAGCATGTTTAAATTTTCAGTCTTCCATTACACAGATTACACAACAGGCCAGGAAAAGACAGACTCTACAGTGTGAAAGGGTCTCGGATTCTGAACGGCATTATGTTTGTGAGCTTTATCGTTTCTTTTCACGCGCAGGACAAAAAAAATCAAGCGAATGAAAATACCTAGCACATAAAAAAGGCGCATATACCTGTCCTTCAGTCTAAACCACGTTCGACTTTGGCTGGGTTTCCGCTGCGGGCTCGTATCAGTCAAAAGGTATCCTGCCAGATGAATCAACCTACCTTTATTACACCAATAAAATCCCACCCACATAAATCCCCCATCTGATCAAGCAGCCGCCTGGACAGATGGTGGATAACTAGCCATAAAAAAAGTGTTTTGATTTGGGAGCTTTATCTTAATCTTCTGCTCTGCTTAGGTTCAGCTTCAGACATTGCGTGTGATGTTTTTTTATTTTTTAATAGGCTATTTTCGTCATACCTTGCTTATTGCAGCATTTATGTCAAACTTTGGATGCTTACATTAACACACAGGCAGTGAAATGACATTAAAGCAGTGGCGGTCCGTGCATTTCCTAGTGACACCTTCAGCAAAAACTATTTTATGGCTATAAAACCTCTACTGCAGCTACAGCTGCGACACATAAAAAAGAATCAATAATAACCTCATACAATTGAAATATTATTTAGGGATATAGACATATTTTACTCACCAAAAATCCTTTTTAACTGGACACAATATCCATCCACCTTTCTTTCTTCCTTCTTTTCTATCGCCATCGAAGCTAATGCTGAAAGTTGAGCCTGTCCTGTCGTATTTCTGGCATACGTTTTTATTCGATTTAGTGCTGAAAATGTTTGTTCCCGGTTGTGACAGGCTTGCTTGCTTGTTGTCCGACCTTTCTTAATGATGTCCAGCTTTTTATTGAAAAGAAACCCTGGCAACAAATAATGGCTGAAATGTGATTGGTTAAATGATTCAATATGAAAACACATCTGGAAGCAGTGCAACCAGGGGGAACAGCAATGAAAGGAAGCTAACAGACAAATTGGAATTATTTAATAAGTAGTCATGAACAAAATATAATTAACATCAGTCTGTGATTCAGATATTTCTTAGGCCAGCAGAGAAGGCCTTGAAGGCCCTGGCGGCACACCACTGCATTGAAGAGAACATTGGATGCATTTGTGGGAGCTCAGCTTTTCTCCTTTGACGGGGGCAGACAGGCTACGGGGGCGCATGATGATTTGTTTTGGTGGAAAAGGCCATGTTGACACTTCCGCTCGATAACTAAAAGTTAGCCGAGCTCTAACTGTGAGCTGAAATCACGGGGCAACTTCTAAGCAAACTGACCTTTTTGTGATGATTTTTATTTTTTAACCCACAAAATGGATGCCTTCCTTCAAAGTAAAAATGTCTGGTGGTTCAGTGGTTATATAGAGATATAGAGATATACATATACTAATATATATGTATATATGTTTTTTGTCTATCATAAATTCTTGAAGGGAATTTGCATACATAACAAATACAGTAATCTTCGAATATCGTAGTTCATGCACGTTTAAGAACAAGGAACTTGCCTAACAGGCTTGCTATTGTTGCAGCTCTGAACCTATGTTGCATACTGATTGTTATCGTGAGATTTTGTCTTTCAGTTGATGAATTGTGCCTGGTTTCAGTAAATCACAGACGGAATGGAATAATGTAGGACAAACGTAAACAAACCAAGTGAAAGTTGAGTCCCCATAACATATGTCAAGTGATCTATTATCTTGTTTTGTCACATTACAAAACATTACAAAAAAAAGCATAGCCCGTGATTGAAGTCAATCCATTTTAATTTGGAGGGTGAACCTCTAAGTTCAAATGGATTGGACTTCTACTAGAGAGAAACTCATTTAAATTCAGAGGAGCCAAAATTTTAACTAAAGTAAGATTAGATTAGATCAGAATTTTATTTCATCCCGTATTCAGGAAATTTCTTGGTTGCAGTAGCAAGACAGACACAAGACACACAAGACATTGTAGACCTAGGTAACAAACTGGAGCCACACACAGGAAGTACCTTATGCAGACTGAGACTGAGGTTATCACACAGTCCCTTAGTAGTCTGGAGGTTTTAAAGATCATCTTCCTTGCCTAGATCCTCCTAAACTCTCCTATCAGCTAATCACTAGAGTATTTCATCCATTTGAGGTTTGCCGGAGCCTAAGCCAGCTGACCTCAGGCAAAAGGCAGACTTCACCCTCGACTGGTCACCAGTCAGCCGTCAGGCACACAGAGACACACTGCCACTAGCGAGAATCGAGCCCATGAGTGTAGCCTTCTGACTTAAAGACTCAAGAAACCATTGCAGTTTAGTGAGTGAATTTAATCGCGGTACGTTAGCTTTGTTATCTGTTATCTTCCGATTTTTGCTTTTGTTACACTGGCTGGTGACATTTGGACTCAAAAGTCATCTCTGTCCGGAACAGTTAGCAGGCCTGGAAACACATTTTGGAGAGGATAAGACACGTCCTCTGCATTTCTGTAAGGATGTGCCTCTAGGATACCTTTTGGACAGCTACTTTTAATCGGATATGACAGCAGTGTTGTACATGTCATTCCTACTTTTCAACAAAGTGTACTTATACACAATCGTGTTCAGACTAAGAAGTATACACTGCGTGCAAGTACACAAGGCCCATTTAGAGTTGGCTACTTTCATTCGTTACTACAATTGCCCTCTACTGAACCCTCACGATTTGTGGGCGTGAGCAAAGTAATTGACATCCCATTTTTCTTACAAAGGTTAGAACACTGAAAGTGGAAAGTAACTTTTTTGTTTTATGATTCTAGATCTTTGTGTTCTTTTTTACATCATCGTGCGTCTTTAGAACAATAAGATATTTGTTGATACAGCCGCTGATAATGAAAGGGTTGACAAGGATTTATATTGAGGTCGACATGAAGAAGAAAGTAGCTTTGCTTTACAGATTTTTAAAAAACTGTCAAAGCTATCTTGAATATGTTGAAGTCCTGCTACGAGAACGTCACATCACCTCGTCGACTTTGCCGCACGCTCTACTCAAGCTTTGATTGCTTTTTTATTTTTATAGCCGTAGTAGCCGAGTACATTTTTTCGCCTCGCCGACCGCATGCGGTTTTCAAGCTGGCGATGGACATTTAACAACGTTTACAAATTGCGACGCAAATTCTGATGAAAGGTCAACATGCTTTTGCTCAATAAATTAACCACTGATTTCTCTTTGCGACACACAAAGGACTAGTGTAGGGGCGTCAAACATATGCCTGTAGTTCAGTTATACTACACACACAGAATTAAATGCTTTTATTTTTTTTTCGATACGAGTTCTCTGATTGAGTGCGCGGGATATTTTTTTTCTACGCTCAATTTCTTATCTGCAGTCTGTCATATTCGTTCTTTTGTAAGACGTCCTATCCATTTTGACTGAGAGGCGCGAATGAACGAACGTTCTTTTTATGGCCAAAAACGTTCTAGCGCCATTATGTTACCTTTTTATGGCCAAAAACGTTCCAGCGCCATTGTTACTTTTTTATGGCCAAAAATAAACAGGTCTAAACTAGACTTAACATGTGGTCTCTTTTAAGTTAAGTAGTACAGCAGTCTGGAGCAGAGGGAAGGAGTAGCTACATTTATATGTAACATAGTGAGGAGAAGGGAGGAAAATCACAAAGAATTTGTACAGATTTCAATTTTTTTGACAATGCAAATAGTCGATAATAGTAAAATATTCATAGAGCACCAGCATTTTCCCTCGGTTGCTTTTCTGTGTGAAAGTTAACAACTTTCCACTTTTGGAGGATTTTTCATGGATGACAGGGATAACAGACTTCAAATCCACAAAGACAGGGTCTTGTCGCAAATTGTGGAGACTTGTGAAGGCGTCAGTTGAACTATATGTTTCTTCCCCTGTGGGAAAAAGGTACAGGGGCAGGTTCTCCAACCTTATCCGCTGTGCTCTACTGGTTTTAACCCCTCCCTATTCTCGCACCGCCATGCTGTCGCCCTCAATGTGCGTGACGTTAATGTGATCCAGCAGGGTAGCCAACACAGGAGAACCGCTGACAACGATGGCGGGATAAGTTGTTGCGCTGCGCTTCCAAGGAGATGTTGTAGCACGTCAGAAACCGAGGTGGATGGAGCTCTTATGACAGCAGCGGTCAGATGATATTCATTTTTGGTCGTTTCATATAAAATTACAGACCCTCGGGGTCCATTCTTTGAGACCTGCCTTGATCCAACCTGGAATTGCACAAAAGTCTTGTTCAACTTAATTAGGCTTCATTTTTTAAGGTCCTAAAATGTAACCAACTGCTTTAGACTAAAGAATATGCCAACAAAATCTTACTCTCCAATCAAAATCCATTATCATGTGTATGATTATGGTTTCTCTACCAAGTCACCATTTTTGCGCACTCCACCGCTGTTCCCACATTACTGTCTTCCCTGCTACGCAACCCTAGCGAGGCTTTTAGCGTCAGGCGCGTCATGTAAAATGTATGAATGGTTGCCATTACAGTAATAACACTGGAGAGGAGCCGTAGCTACCCCATCGTGTCCTCATTTAGCTGGCATAAAGGTTCCTTCAGGGTCACTGGGACATTTTTGTAATCAAAGACCAGACTACCAGAAGAAAATTGGAAAGATAGATCATCAAACACCCTAAATTAAAAAAAGTATCAGGTATGTTATGTGCTAGGAGAGTGTCAGCGATGATGAAGGGAAAGGTCTACAAGACAGTGGTTGAGGTCAGCCATCGTGTAGGGCTGAGAGATGGTAGGAAAAGACACGGAACGCGCTCGTAACATAACATAAACAACTTTAAATGAACTTGGATTACGATGCAGACACACTCAAAAATACATTAAATCTAACCAAACACTAAACTTAATTCTAATTTTGTTTTAAATTTTTATACCTTTCTTCTCCCGGGTTGGCTCTATTTGCCCCGCCTTCACCCTGACATTCAGATGCAACCTATTGAGGGTTGTTTGCTTTTGTATTCTCTTCAAAATATTATGAAAATGATGCACACAGATGTCCTCACAATAGGATAACGCACGATCACCTGCCAACGAGTAGTAGTATATACGCCATTCGCACTGACTAACGGGGGAAAAAACACTGAAAAAATGCAACGCTCCGCCCAGTGCTCGTAGAGACATAACAGGAGGGAGTTGCGGGGAGAGAGACAGTGCCCATGATGTTCTTATAAGCAGCCTCTCGCGTCCGCTGTCTGCTCGTATATCAAAATTTGTCCCGTATCTCAAGATAAATATCTGCTCAAAATTTTACTCGTATCTCAAATTGCTCGTATGTCGGGGCACTCTTATGTTGAGGTACCACTGTATATCAGTTGAAGGATGTTGAGGGTTGAACTGGCAGCAGGGCTAGAGGTCGACCTAGGAGAAGATATGTGGATGTAGTGAGGGAGGACATTGGAAAAAGTTAATTTGCTATGGTCACCAAAATGCACATACAGAGCTACCTCCTGGGGAAATGCGTGTCATTTATCATTTTCATTTTGTAAAATATAAACAAAATACAAGAAGTCAAATCAAAATGATTTCTCCCACATCCCGAAAACATACATAGTAGCCTGGTTGAACTCTCTAAATTGCCCTTGGGTATGAGTATAATTCTGGGTGTCCCCTGTCTGCTCTGGTGCTCATAGTTGGTTGATTAGGTACCAGCAACGACCCTTGAGAGGATAAGCGATACGGTAAATGAATGCGTGATACCTCTGTTACCATTCCCACAAGGCAAGAATTAACTACCTCAACACACTTCGACAGAATTGGTGTTTATACAATAGCTTCCTGACCGACCACTACACATGTTGGTTTTGCAGCGGTACTACTAAGGACGGGAAAGATCTGTAGCAGGTGTGAAAGCAGCAGCGTGAGTGATTGGATGTTCACTACTTACCCTCAGAGGCAGTGATACTGGCAAAATACTGCGGAAAGCAAGGGGAACCATTAAGTTCGCTCCCCCCCTTTGCCGCTGCAATATTCTACAGGGCAAATACTAACGTCAGTATCTGCAATGCTCCAAAACAGCTCCTAACACAAAGCTTTGAAACTTACAATATTATGAACTAACAATCATGGTTTTACAAGCATGTGTGCCTTTTCCCCCCTCAATAATAATAACCGATATACATTGCGCCTGTGAGAGTGAGTTCATAGTTATCTGTTTAATGGGAGATGCTGCTTGCTACAGGGAATCCTGTTTTAGCTTTTCATTAGACACAAATGAACCTGTGGCGGTAGCTTGTTAGCCTGTCAATAAAATGCCAAGCGCAAGGTAATTGTTTTGAAATATACCTACTCTTGTTTACTAGTCTTCTATGCGAGTTGAGGAAAAATGTCTAGAATATTGTGTTAAGAATAACATTTTTAACTCTACTAATGTTTGAAATGGTTACATCTGACTCATTTTGTAATCTCTGGGGAAAAGACAGCTTCTATTAAGGACCTTCAAAGATCATAATAGTAATTATCTGAAATTTTGTGTTATCACTGCCTGTAAAGAGAGCATTGGTGTCAAAGTAGCGGGTCTTGGGACAGATCTGGCCCACCACTTCATTTTGTGCAGGCCGTTATATCATAATAAAAAATAAAAAAAATTGAGAATATTTACTGTTATTCCTTTTTAAAACGTTTCACAATTGTAATCTATTTTTTTAAAAGCGTCTTCCGCTTTATTCTTTCCCTTTTTTTTATAATGTGCATAAATAAATAAAATATTTGCAGATCTTTCCTTTTTAATTAAAAAAGAAAAGATTAAGAGTGAAAAAGAAATATTTCATGCCACGTTTTCTTTAAATAAAAAAATAGTAAATACATAAATAAATACATAAGAATATTTGCTATTTAAAAGGCTCAAAAAAAGGGTTTTATCTATAATTGATCTACTCATTAGTCAATTAATCAGCCTGGGGAGCAGACATAAAAACCCTCATACTCAAACCTTAACTACGATGTGGCCCGATATGACAAAAATGAGTTTGACACTCCTGCTATAGTACAGGATATGCTATTTATTGAATCGTGGAGTATATTTTCTTATCAAACCAAGCAGAAAATGACTACATTTCTTTCGGATTACACATTAAGCCTCTCAAAACAAACAAGGCTCAGACACCCCATTTAAGACTTTCTTTGTATGTGTCCAAGTGTGTGGCTAATGTGTCCAAAAGCAGGCTCAGAAAAAGACAAATAGTTACATAAGGGAACCAATCACATTATGCGGATTATGAGATTAATCCAGCAAAGTGGGAAAACAAATAAAATCTGTGCTAGTGTAATACACCATTCTATATTTTTGTAGTTTTGTCATTTCACTTTAAAGTTTTAAAATTGCCAGTTATCCGAATAACCGGGAGCGATCAAGGGAACCATAACAAAGACATTCACAGTTTATGACTCAATACTTTTCATAGTAATATCTATATACCTAGCTACTGAGTCAACGGCTTTTTCGGTTAGTCTGTTAGCCAGTTGACATGGTCAGTCCGGTTAGTCTTGAAATAATGCACCATTTGGACTGCTTGACGACACTTCCGTCAAACACAATTCCTCCCCGCTTTCATTTTCCCACTTGGCCTCCGTCGAGTAAACAAGTTTTCCCCCCTCCTGTCAGATTCTCCCGCTCATCCTCTCAATTGCATTTTGAGTGCAATCTACGTGGCATTCCCAACGGGGTGTCGCTCTGTGATTCATTACTTCGAAGGCATGCCATGTGAGAAGCAGAATTCTGCCTTATTCCCTATCGAGGGGCTACAGCTGTCTGCAGGGGGTTGCAGATTTAAGACTCGCTAGGCTCTTCAGTCACATGCGGTGATGTAGCACTTTGCAAGTCAGCAACATTGTCAGTTTACCGCTGTGACGAAATGCACTCACCTCTCCGGGGGGCAATCGCATCACTGAACAAGGAGGAAATAACATTCACTGCACCTTTGATTTCAGGCTTTTTTTGGGAGGACTCACTGGGAATTTTCGGGGCTCTGATAACGTAAACATTTCTAGCTATTTCTTTGCGTATATTTTAGGGATTCCTAACTCACCATCCACCAGTCAGTCGGTTAGAGAATTCATTCACGGCAATTATCTCAGTAGTTTCTGCTGCAAATTTTGGACGTCAATCATCATGATCGGAGCTGGACACGTCTGTTTTAAAAGAAAACTCCTAGAAGCATTTAAAAAAAAGAATAGCACTTTGAAACCAGCTCCACCAGTCGACATTAAATTGCTATAACTACTGTGACAGGATGCACAAAAAGAAAAATCTACTATATACCCTGTTTTCGTTTTCAAAAGCTGTTAAGTGACTGTTCCAGACCAGGAAAATACAAATGTAACATTTTAACATTTTACAAAATAGTAAATATAATATAATCAGTATTTCAAATGGAATGGCCATGCCATCCTTCCTCGTCTGTTGAGCTTTAATCTCCGACATCCTGCTGAAATGAGAGCTGTCACCTCAGACAGTTGGGGGGGAAAACTGAATCAGCCGCCCCTCCTTGATGATGTGATTGATGGTGCCGTCTTGCTTCAGAGACTCACCTCCTTGGCTGCCGAAATGAGCAACCGGCGAGACGAAAGAAAGCCGTGTTAAAGCTCAAACGGAAAATCCTTAGTTTTATCTGCATTGGCATAGGTCAGGTCTTAAATTCCCTAAGCAATGGAAACACTTTTCAGCTCTTCTATAGTAAGTTATCTGCTAGTGTTTTGGCACGGTGCGAGTAGCTGTCACCCTCGATCTTGAAGCTATCTTGAAGAGGAAACAGTATGAATATTTCATAATCAATGCGGACCAATTTTAGAAACACCTGTGGCGCTGTTGCACGTTATAATTGTATCAGAATTGTCTCAAAATACACCCACACTGGTTTATTGTCTTTGTACATGTGGAAAACAGGAAGACGGAAGATGACTATGAGACTGACTGAAAGCAAAGACAAATATTTATAATCATGTTCATATCATTTTAATCTTTTATTGAAGTTAACATTGTCTTCTGCAGTTTGTGGGTTCCATTTCATCATTTGTTGCTTATGAGAATATGAAACACAAAAGCTATATATATATATATATATATATATATATATATATATATATATATAAATAAATATATATATGTATGGATATGTATATATGTATGGATATGTATATATGTATGTATATGTATATATGTATGTATATATATATGTATGTATGTATGTATATATGTGTATATATATGTATATATATATGTATGTATATATGTATATATATGTATGTATATATGTATGTATGTATATGTATATATGTATGTATATATGTATGTATATGTATGTATATATGTATATATATGTATGTATATATGTATGTATATATGTATATATATATGTATATATATATATTTGCTTTCAGTCAGTCTTATAGTCATCTTCCATCCTCCGTTTTCCACATGTACATATAAAATAACTTGCGAAAATGCAATATTAATACAAATGTATATATATATATACCTACATATACATATATGTGTGTGTATATATATGTATATGTGTTTATATGTATGTATATATATATATATATATATAATTTGCGAAAATGCAATATTAATACACATATATTTGTATTAATATTGCATTTTCGCAAGTTATTTTTTCCCCTAAAGCAATTTAGGGCGATCTCCACTAAACGGCACCCTAGGCAACCGCATAGCTAGCCTAAGTTAAGCGCCGGTCCTGAAAACATTGAACAGTACCAAGCAATTGATCCCAAGATTCTGGCTTTATAACTGCCATGCATGCCTAAAGTGTTCCGTGTGCTGCTAGCAACGTTTGTACACTTCAACTTTAATCCGGAACTGATTTTGCCAGTTAGTCAATAAAACACCTACTTTTAAATATCAAAATGGGTGGCAGTCTAACACCAACTGCCGACAATAAGACACAATTTTACAGCAATAGTGATCTGTGGACATTATATCTGAGCTGTTCCCAACTAACATTGGCACGAGCTTGATGTGAAAGCTCAATTTGTATGGCACTAAGCCTGTGATAACGCATGTTGCTATATAGAGTCTTTGAGGTTGAGATTCACTGGCGTTATTGACTAAGCCGTGGCATTATGCCTAGACGGGTGATGGATGTTTCCCATTAAGGTGTGCAGGCAATTAAGAAAACGGGAAAAAAGAAGACGTAAAATCTCATTGGTAATCACTCGCTCCTGAAAAGAGAAGCAAACGCTGCTCCAAATGCAATTTTTATTTGTCCTTTACCCTTTTTTGATCACATCTCCTTTTAGAATATTTTCGTCACCGTAACTAATGAAGTGTCATATTTTAATCACTTCTTAGCCTGTGCTAATGCCATTAATGTTCGTTCAAGCTTAACATACTTCAAGTCTTTTTGAAAAATAACAGTAAGAGTTACGTAATGCTCTTTTGTAAGTGTTCGTACTGTTGATGAAAATAGCACAAATAAAGTAACTAACTGCAATCGCCAAGTCAAATCATGAAACATCATCACTTTCAGCCAATAGTGATCCAGTGCACTACATATTTTTTGACTTTGCTACTTAATTGTACAATTTTCCAAACAAACAAAACTAGTTTTACCATAGAAACTATATGTTAAAGTCTAACATTTATTGGCAGAGTGAGATAATATTGTTTTTCAAACAATCCCCCCTCTGAAAACTAAAAACAACACAAACCTTGTCTCCAAATAATGAACAAAATACAATCAGCAATGGCGGTTGCAAAGTTCAGATGTCGAAATGCCATAATGTTCTTAATATTGATCTGACTGAGCCTGCCGTGCTCTAAAAAAATTGTTGCCAACATGGCTGACATTTTAAAAAGAAAACAAGCGACTCGTATTGTCAGGTCTGAAGGTCATGAAGGTAATAGTTGACAATGTACAAAAGAATATTAAATGTTTACAGTTGGAATGAGAATACATTTGTTGCAAATGTTGAAATATTACTATTTTTACCATCACAGATTACAGAATCATATGTTAAAACAAGAAAAAAAGTTAAGCTCTCAGCACTTTTTTTGTGACCATCAAAATCTGAGGTGCAAGATTGCAACACTTTACTCTATACAATATATACTTAACTTACTTTGTAATTACAGCACCAACATTATGGTGCACGCCAGGACTATTTTACTCATTATCGTGTTCGACTTTCTAAAACGGCAACTGACCTTTTGCTTATTTGACTCAGGTCATTTTTCTTGTGAGGCTAATGTTCATTTTTATTAGGATAAATGGAAAGAGAAGGCAGAAAGCTACGCTTGCTTTGTATATGCTTGTTATTTTTCTCCTCGCCATTTTCAAATTGTATTATGAGATTCTGTTGTACAAAAAAAGAATTGTAGACCTAAATATTTGCAGCAGCAACACAATACAACCTGATTGCAAAAAAAAAATGTTTTAAGATGGGACGGATCAGCCATTGTCATGTATATATAGTAAAATAATTCATTTAACAGCCTTCATTCGCAATCCTCTATGTAAATTCAAATGATGGGGTTTCTAAAAATATATTGTATCATTATTAATTGACCAACTTTAAACTAGCCGTGTTAGAATCAAACCTCAAAGGGAGGGCTGTCATTTGAAGCGTAACCTAACATTTCACAAATAATTTCCCCAAGGCTGCGGGCAGTAAGAGTCACCAGCTGAGTGGATTTCTCACCTGCTTACAATTGCACAAGTTGTATATAGAACATTTTTTGGACCATTTGACCTTCCTATGACCTTGCAATTTGACTTTGACATTAAAATTTGTATCTCAGACAAGTTGTATATGGGGAATCTCATCTTGGTCTGGTTGTTTACCACAAGACAGGGACAATGGACAAAGAATTAGACACGTCCAAAAGTTCATTCACTTTTGCAGGGCTTGCACAAGGAGCACAGCGCCACCTAACGGACGTTTGACATTGCTGCAGCAAGGAATTCAGACTCCGTATGTTCAAGAGTTTTGAATTTGGATATAATATTACTATGATTTCTCCCCTATGTATCCAGCGCTCGTTCATTGGTGACACAACTCTCACTGTCAGGGGATTGTTTTGAGGATGGGCAGTTTTATGTCGCGCTTTCTAAAAGTTCCACCAGATGGCAGAATTTAGTCAAGAGTCATGCCTCGCCATGTGGCTTTACAAGGCTGTCATGCCTTGACATTGAAGGTAGATTTTCTCAATGTCATGATCCAACCTTTCTTGGGTTACCAAATGTTGACAAGGGTACCCACCTAAAATACCCCCTGACCGGCAATTTTTGGCGTTCTTATTATGAGAAGATTTTTGTGGATTTTAACAACATAGCCCATATTTATACACATCCTCTTGGTGCTATTGTTCCTTTGGGTATCAAAAGCATTTGAAGGGTTTAAAATGTAGTTTTGTGGGTGGCACGGCGGCTTGAGTGGTTAGCGCGTTGGCATCACTGATTTGGGGTGCTGGGTTCAAATCCAGGTCGGCCCACCTGTGTGGAGTTTGCATGTTCTTCCCGGGCCTGCGTGGGTTTTCTTCGGTACTCCGGTTTCCTCCAACATCCAAAAAACATGCATGGCAGGCTGATTGGACACTCTAGATTGCCCCTATGTACGAGTGTGTGTATGGTTGTCTTTCTCCTCGTGCCCTGTGATTGGCTGGCCACCGATTCAGGGTGACCCCCGCCTCTTGCCTGAAGTCAACTGGGATGGGCTCCAGCACCCCCTGCGACCCTGGTGTGGATAAAGCGGTTCAGAAGATGAATGAAAAAAAAATAGTTTTGCACAGTAGTCAAGGGATACCAAAAATAATTTATTTGTATGAAAAGGCAACTTTTTGGCTTTTATGGTGGTACCAGTTATGAGGAACGCAACAATCTATTGTTTCTCTATGAGAGTTATTTTATTCTAAAGCTGTCACATAACATTTTACTTCTTAGCACGTTTTTATTTAATCATTTCTATGTCTACCAAAAATGAGGGTATCAAAATAATATAGCCATCGTATGTCTCTCTTAGTGTTTTTGCAACTTTTGTTCAACCGACTTAATTGTCACAGCTCAAGGCACCACTTCCATTTGAAAGGTCGTCACATCGAATGTGTAACGCAAAATGGGATGTCGCATAAAGATAATGATACCTTGAGTCAAAATTTCTTTTAGCTTGCAACACAGCGACATAAAAGAAAAAATGATTTATTTGGCAAGAAAACACTGAGAATGATTATTGCCGTCCGCCAGTAATGTTGTCTTTGAGATGGTCCTCGCTGCTGAGGAGCAAAGCACAGCTTGCGTTTTTCTCATTTGTTCTCTCAGGAGCATCAAAGCACACAAAATGAGGCTTTAAGTTAAATCAATAGCGAGCTTCTTTGAAGTAGACTTACAACCTGCTCCTTGCGTTAAGAAAAGTGAATATAGGTCAACAATTATCTAAGTTCATGTCGAATATATATATTTTTAAAAGTTTTTTAAAAAGTACGTTTTTGAATTAAAAAAAAAAACATTTTTACTAAAAACCCTTCTCGTTTTACCCATTTCGGCTCTAATCCGGATTGTCTCGGTCACTGGTAGCAGACGAAAACATCATCGTCGAATGCTAATGTTGTCATGCTTTAAGCATGATATGCGCACGCATCAGTCACTCCCACCTTTTCACTATATAAATATAGCATGTGAGCAAGCAATGTACAACATCTACAGAATTTTGAATTTAGTGCATAGAAAACTGATTAGGCACCGTGTCCACTTTGGGGCAAAATTTCTAGACTTTTAAGTGCTCCCTATGTGGGTAAATATGTGCTGCGTTGCATTTTTACGGCTTATTATCACTTAATAAGGGGAATTGCAGTCATTAATAAGTACAGGAATTGGCCGAGGTTGACGGGTATGCTTGTCGTTTATGTTAGCCGTGGCTGTGGGCACCATACTTCAGATCCTAATGATTGTTAAATGAGTCAGATATACATGTTCAAAAAAGGTGTGAGTATTGCGATGGTACAAACGAGACATTGTTCAGGACCGAAGGAAACTGCCAAGCTGGATCAAATCTTACTCTGCCAATAGTACCTTGGCGATCGACATAATCAGTGGCAAGTATTGAATAGAATAAGTGCCTTGAAAGTGTTAAAAAAATCATTCCATTCAAGAAATGATTCATGATGTCTTCCAAGCAAAACAGTCGACTACCTGTGTGTTGTTTTAATCATGGCTGCTTGACCTTTTTCGTGGGTTTACTCATAGTAGACACATTTCTTGCTGCTGTGCGCTTCAGAGGACCTCGGGAGTTATTTTTTTACTTCCAGAAGTCATCACGTGGCTAATGAAGTGATGTACATTACAAGTGCAGCCATCCAATACATTCCCCTGCAATACCCCCACCCTTCACTTTCTCCCATTCTGTCACTGCCAAACTTAAATCTTCATCTGGCTTCGAGGCAGGTTGTCAAGAATAGACTGAGGTTTGCCGCAGGGGACGGCCACGGACGCGGGAAGGGGAATTAGTAGTTTGGACCGCCGATATGCATGAATGTCTTTGAAGATGTGCATGTTTGCTAAATAGTTGGATCTGATTGGTGGAAATTCAATAATGCCCACTCGTGCTCTGACTGGCCAGACGCTAGTAGACTTGATATGTACTTGTGTTCGTTGTCTACCATGTCGCCACATCCCAATAGTTGTTAAGGTTGATCATTAAAATATCAGCCCTGATACCTGCGTAATGTGTATCTCATGCAATTATTGCACCATGAGACTTGGTGAAAATTAGACCGCTACGGACACACTTCCTGGTTGTACTGCTCACGTGACTTCCTTTTTGAATTTGTCTACGTGCAGGCAACATCCTTTCGGAATGTGCAATTCAAAAGACGATCCTTTCGATTCATACAGTATCTCAGAAATACCACTTGTGATGATTTTCCCTTCAAAGTAACACATTCGTACTCCCTATAAAAACCATGAATTTGGAGATGAAAATTGTGAATCAGTTTTCGAGAGAAATCGGAAAATTCAACGATTTTAAGGCAATTTTAAGGGTACGGCTTATACGCGGAGGCAGCTAATATGCGAGAAAATACAGTAACACATCCTGGTAGAAGCGGTTTTCAGACTGTTTCTAAGAATTGTCTGGTAATATTTCTTGTCAGGTGAGTTCTAGTTAGAATCTCAATGAGGGTCTGCCCATCAGGATACATCGAGCCTCTTGGGTTAATGGACTTATTTTGGTATTACACCCATGGGTCTCCGTATGCACACAGCGATCTTGTTTATTTGCTTCCCATCACCTCCCGGGCACCGGCTTTAGCTTGTTGACAAGAGTTTTTGTTGTCACTGTGCGTTGCACTCGAGGTGACATTCGCCAGTTATTATACTAGCTTAACATCCCTATGATGGGATCACCTGAAGGTGAATAAAAGCACACTTTATTGGTTGCATTTTTCTTCTTTAACTGCTGAACTGACAGAGAAGCTAATCAGCCATCACTGCACATCCGTCTCGATTCCTGAGTCAGTCGCCCTTCAGCTAGAAGTTGTTAGACTCGCCGCTAATGTGTCGATATAAACTTCCAACCACAGCGCTCTAGGCTCCGTCCTTTCACACTTCCTTGGGGAGTGTTCCTGTCAGAACGATTCTCGCTGGGATTGTTTTGCTTGTTTTTGTCCAGACGGGACTCTGTCTAGACAAGCTACATTATTTTATTTGACTAAAAGCCACAAATGTCAGAGAAACATTGCGCTTGGTCGCCTTTTGTTTATAGATGGAAAAAAAACAAGCAAAAAAAACTAATACATAGTTATCAGAAAAGATAAATCATCTTGACGTTGTTACTGCCCACTGCAGGACTGCATGGGAATATTATCAGTGTTTGTCGACGTGAAAATGAAATGTTTTCCAAGATAAAATCTAACAATTTGAATATTGTTGAGAAAAACAAAAGTAATACCAAGTTTAATTGAGTAACATGATTTCCCTGGCTTGAAAGCTGTCGGCTCAATAGAAGTCATTGGGCCAGTTTTTATGCATCTATTATTAATCTTTTTATTTGTTATCATTCTGCGTGTGTGTTGGAGACCAAATTTATTTAAGCGGGAGAAAAATGTTTAGCCAGGAACTCACTCTTGGACATTGCTAAATAATTAATGGGTGCTTTTGTCTTTTGAAAGAAATCTGAAAACGTCTACATATTTTCCTACTTAAATTTTTTATTTAGGTACTCTAAAATATTAATATATTCATTTTTTTTTGTGCTTCACCATGATAATCTTTTTCTTCCAGGGACGTTTATTGCTCAGCTACAGACCCCCATAATGGGAAACAATAGTAAATGCCACTCAGGCCTTTTGCATGAGAGAAAAGTACAACTCGCAATGTCGCAAACTTGAAAGTGCTTCTTTATATTGAGTCGAAAATGTCTGTCAAAAACGGCCTGATTTTTACAGGTGGCTTCTGTCGACAAATCTCGATGTCGTTACATAACCTGAGTGTGAGCACAAAGCCCCGCAGAGGAAAAACTGTCATTAGCGACGCTTTTAAGACGCTTTGCTTTGCTCGGTTGGCCGCCTGTCGTTCTTCAGGAAGCTTTTAGTTGTTATTGTGTTGAGTGCAGTTCACACTTACAAACAAGTGAGAAGGGGAGGGAAAGAAAATGGCAGAGGCAAGCGTTTCCACTCGTAATGGTTCTGTTTATTTAACGACAACAAAATAGTTCAGCATTCAAGGAAAGTTTTGATCAATGCCTCGTTTGTGGAGTAAAATGAATTGCACTCCTTTCAAGATACGGTCGTATGCAAGACAACATATTAAGATACTACATTGATAATTGGCTTCAGTTTAGTTAGGTACATAGATATTCGGTTCAAGATTTGGCAGAATTTTAATCACCTTGGCATGTCATCATAATCGATTTGAGATGTTTAATCTGCAACAGAAAATTACACAAAATGCATCACCAACTGAATATAGATGCTTATAAGGGTCATTTTCACATAATTCAGCAAATAACGGTAAAGATATGGCCCTGGACTTTCCCTTTATGTGTTACAAAGTTATAAAAATTAATTACTACTGCTTTGTTTGCCACATATTATACTACATTTGGCACCAATTTTAAGAGAAATCTATTTGAGACACAAATACATTGAGAGCCAGTTTATGTTGAATTTGTCCACTCCGTTAGATGTCCAGAATCTAGTGTCACAGTTTATAGGAATGAAAAGTCGGGTTATGATTTATTTGTTTGTCTCTATTTAGAATGTGTTGTTTAGATTTGTTTCAATAGTATTTTCACTCAAGTTGTCTTTGAGAAAAATGCAAAAGAATTGCAACTGCAAACAGTTTTACTGATGTACCTTTCATATCAGTTAGTGTGTCTTTACCGTTATCACATGAGAAATACACCAAAAAATTCACAGTAAATACACCAGGTGGCTGGTGTGGGAGAAGTACCAGGATGTTGTCAGCCATATTGTCAACGCCAGCTAAGCAGAAGCCATGAGAATGAAACTAAAACCAAGGTAAGGACCATACCTGTGAAATGTCGTAACAATTCCATGTCTTTACCGATGTCCTAAAAACTTGGTGAACATAATTACTTTGCTTTTTAATGAACTGGGCATGGTGTATGCATGCAGAACACTATCATTTACTGAGTGCCAAGAAATACCATCTACCAATGTCAAAGGCTGAGGTGGAATGTTGTGTCTTTACCGTTAATAAATTTTGTCTTTACCGTTATTAAAAGGTGTATACAATAGATATGTAGAGATGAAATACATATTTTTAAATATACAACAGATATGTAGAGATGACGCTAACATGTTATGCTATGTTTATGTGTATACTAATTCCTGCTTTGATTTGTAAAATTTCCAGAACATGAATCCATTTAAGAAAAAAGGCGGTAAGCCACCTGCGAAAAAATCTAATGCTGCAGCGATGCGCAAATGCAGGGAGAAGATTAAAAATGACCCTGGAGCCTATCACAAATATTTAGAGAAAGAAAGGGAACGATATCAGAAAAGAAAGGCACAAGGAAAGATTCCAAATATTCACCCATATTTTTTAAATTTTAATTAATTATGTTTTCATTAAAGTTCCAGCTAAGATATTTCCAGGCAGTGCTAGTGTTGCTAATTAGAGATAATCAGAATGCTTGAATTGCATTTTGTAAATTATTCATTTTCTGAAAGTGTCTTTACCGTTATTTGCTGAATTATGTGAAAATGACCCATAATCATTCACATTTTCATCCATTTGATTTCAAATGTTATTCAAAAAACATCAGGACGCATCACTATTAGATATATATTTGTATATATTTGGCATTCTGCCGTGATGGATACATCGCATCACCCCCCCCGAATGCCAAAATGATAAAACGAAAAAAGTAACATGTTTCTTAAAGGTAATGTAAGGATTTATACTTAAACCTCAAAGAGCATATGGCCCACCGGTCATAATAGAAAAAAAACCTTAGGAATACTCCGGATGATTTCATCTTTATTTTACACACATTTAAATTGTTTATTTGTGATTCATTTATCCAATTAAATTAGTTAATACATTCATGCAAGTAGTACAATAGTTACATTAATTTTAAAATTGGTTACTTTTGAATAAATTAAATGTAACAATTAAATTGAACATAGGAGAAATAATCACTATTTTAGCTCTAAAGAACTAGTCAGCTTCATCTATATTTTACAAGAACATTTTAGCCCCCCTATCTTTGAACCTCTCGGTCTATCTGTCTATTTTTAAAATCAATGTGAGCCCTAAACACATTGGTTTGCCCACCCTACCATGGAGAGCATGCCTTTTATCTGCTATATAAAGGAATAACAGCTAGAAAAAATAGGTTTTTTTTCAAAGTTCTTAGTATAAATAAAAGACCTTGAGATTTCTTCACTAATATGTTTTTCTAGATATCACAAAGGGCTTGTTCGTTGCATGAGGTTGTTTGCCCACAACAAAAGGACGGGATGAATGAAGGAAGTGAGGAATGGATGAAGGAAGGAAGAAAGGAAGGAAGGATGGACAGATATCCTCATTAGTTTAGCTGGTGTTAGACTGTGATGCAATTTACATTCATGAATTAATTTTATGGGTGCAGAAAAAGTAGAAGGACCCAAGATGGCGATAGTCAATTTCCAATGTCTAGAAACGCATTAATCATGTATTTTAAGTTTTAAAACTTGTAAAAAAAAAAAACTCAAACCACAACAATATAATTGACATGGCTTGGCAGATAAGTAAGCAGCCCTTAAGTGAACAGCTAATGGAAAAGTCTTCTCTGAAAACATAGTCATCAGTATCTGCTCCAAGGCTTTACGCTTCACAGCCCCTTCAGGCTCCCCCTGCCCAAAAAACCTCGCGATGACTAATAACTTTTCGAAGGTGCTGTCGAGCCACATCACTGTCAAACCTCTTTCTCCTCACTCCACCCCAATAATCCAGAGACTCGCCTTTTGTGAGTGACATCGGTGCATGATTATGTCATCAGAAAGGCAAGCTTGCCCAATTGAATGACTGAGAAAGAGAGAAAAATACATGACTAGCACGAATAGTCAGCAGCTTTGTAGGTGGCATCTACATTAATAATACATTAAGAGATATCTTGTACTTTTACAGATATGAACTAACTCTGCAGAAAAAGTAGAAGGCGGCGCTATATGTGGAAACTAAATGAGTAATTAAATACACCATGCTTTAGGGCTTTTCAAATGCTTTCAGAAAGGATATGAGGGCCATCTTGAAATAAGTTTACTAAATTGAGTATCGTAAATGGTTTAAAAAAAGGTTTTCGAAATGTATTCATTGTTTGGATTAGATTGGATAACTTTATTCATCCCGTATTCGGGAAATTTCATTGTGACAGTAGCAAGAAAAGGCATAGTTATAAGTTAGACAGTTCTGCAAAGGCCGCAGAACAACAAACCAAAAGCACAAAGTACAAAGCAAATCAAAGTAAATGGGATCATTAAGAATCACCAAATCAAATCATTAAGACAGAAAAGCAGCAAAAACACAAAACGAGCAAGAGTGGACGGAGCTACCGCCACCGGCTGCCACTTGAACGGCGCCATTTTGGTTGCGGTAGCAAAAACGGATACAGACTCAAAAGACGTAAAGTTGGACAAAAACAACTTGGACAAGTACAAAGTAAAAAAAAAGGAATGTATTTAGAAATATTAAAATGTAATTTAAAAAAAGATAGAAGGGCTGTAAAACACGTAAAACATAAGAGTGTACAGAGCTACTGCCACTGGCTCCCGCGTGAACTTGGATAATGGATAATTTTAAAGAATATATATTCATTGACTGCCATTGCATTTTGACTGGTAGGATTAGCAGCAATTGTTTGATCGCTGCCGCTCCTTCCAGTCAAATTGGATTGGACATCTATCGCCCTCAATCGCACGCAAACATGATCACTCAATGCTAATGACCAATTTTCAATAATTTGACAATTAAAATAAATTGCTGTCTATGTACAACTGTCAATGCCAATGAATACGTTCAGAACAAAATATATTCATAAAAAAAAAAAAAAATTGTACTCATTGACTGCCTTTGCATTTTGACTGGCAGGATTTGCAGGAATCGTTTGATCACTGTCGCTCCTCCCATTCAAATTGGATTGGACATCTATCGCACTAAATAGCACGCAAACATGATCACTCAATGCCAAACACCAATGAATAATTTACCAATTTAAAAAATGAATGAGTTCCGAACATCACATCATAGAACTGCAATAATGTAACAGAAAATCACAAACACGCTTTTGAAGTTGCTGCGGGTTGGCCCGCAGGCCGTAGTTTGAAATCCTCTGCCAAACACGTACCATAAAATACCGGAGCAAATGTGAACATGAGCAAAATTTGTTGGAATTGCGGGGTCGACTTTGTTACCGCATATCATATCAGTACATTGTGAACAGAAATAGATCAGCTGGGACAAGTGAGTGTCGGGTGCTAAACTTCACACCCACAATCACGGTATTACATTGGACACCAGTATTGTCTCGCTTCTTTTTCACGGCTGTTAGTTGGGGAAAAAAAGCTATTTGGTCCCTGTTGTTGCTGCATTAACACAGAGTTGGGGGTGAAAGATGAGCTCGTTCAATAAGCATCCCCTTAAATATTGTTTTTCTTTTGATTATATAGTTTGTTGTTGCGTGGAAGAAAGTCAAATCCATGTTTATTCATTGTTGTGCAAACTGACAGACTTTATGCAACGTGTTTATCAAATAACAAAGTGACAATGACAGTGTTTTTGTTTGACTGCCGTGAAATTGCGGAGCGGAGAAAGACTCGTTAATCTCGCCGTGAAAAGTTGCTGATTCGTTTGTCAAACGTTGCGACACTGCCAAGACAATAATACGAATAACAACAACAACATTTGAAGCTTTAACCAGTGTGGGAATTTTACGCACTTGTTGATATTGGGCAAAGATAATACAATCTTTATCATTGTATTGATACAATGTCGGATATAATTACACTAGTGGATCATATTGTGATCTAATTGATTCACCAAGTGCAAATATTGATATTGTCATTGTCATACATCAATGGTATCCAAGGATTAGGACACTAATATCAACACGTGATTCATATCTTGATTTTTGACCCACAATTGGGACACCGTATTCAATTTATGGCGTTGTTCAACAGCCAAAACCCGATTACTTTTTAGAACACTAAATTATAGATGATGGGAAAAAATAATCCTGTCTCCGAGTGATAGATATACTCTGTGCTGTAAACCTGAAATAACAAAATGTCAAAACAGAGCAGCTTCTCAAAATACAGTTTGAAAAATACACAGAATTTCACTCTAATGGGTAGACTAAAAAAATGTTCACTTCCAAAAGTTTTGGGACAACTATGTTTACGCTTAAAGCCACTATTGTGGTCAACTGCAAATGACAGTATGCCTTGCCACATGAAAATCCCAACCACAATCATAGCTTTAATTTAGCTAGCAACTAACAAGGAGATATATAGTACACGATCATGATTTATTCCCAAAACAATATCCAGTGTTGACATTGTGATGCATCAAATTCTTAACCATCCTAGTAAAGTATCAATACAACAACAACATATGTTAATATTGCAAATAATACCACTGTCATGTGTTTTCTTTGAAATATCGATACACCAATATCAATAGAATGTCCTCCCGGAACATTATGGTTATAATAACATTGGTAAACTCAAACCCTTCTTTTTCAAATACTAGTGCATGAAAAAATGGAAATGTGTATATGCTGGAGTTACGTAAGCATACTTGCGTGAAATGGGAAAGAAAGTCAGGAAAAAATGAAGCCTGCGTCTGGCATGATGCTGTAGAGTTTATCGGCATAGACACTCGTGCTGCACGATAAGGGCTTGAACTGCTCCTCTCTTTCCTGAGTAGCGCTGCCAAGACGCAATAATCAAGAACATCAAAACAATTTGCCAGATTAGAGTTTGCGTTCTTGGCATGCATGCAAAAAAAATGTTATCAGAGCAGAAAACGTAACCCTCTGGGGTGACATCAATGTGATATTTTTGTTTTTTTCCGCATGTATCTACTGATAAAATCTACTGCACATGTGAAACTCAACACATGTTATGTTCGTGCAGCATTAAATCCCAAAATGCAATTCTATTGATATCGTACACTATTGATGCTTCGCTGTGATGGATACCAGAATGATAAATCGTTCTTGGATATTAATTTTGATATTGAGCCATGAAAGATAGATACTGTGAATTGAAATGGTATTACGTGATCGACACGAGGGTTCCTCGTGATACATGGCAATGTGATATAATATTAGTATGTAATGAATCGAAGCTATTCTTTGATAGATAATGATGTGTTGACATTTTAGTATTTGAGTTGATAGTTGGGTTTTCTGTCAATACTTATTGATTGAATGACAACATAGAGTTTTCTTGTTATACCAGTATTTTGCAATGATGGTTAATGAAAATAAATGTTGATGTAGTCTAATGTGATGCTATAAACACAATACATTTGAATCAATATTCTATGTTATTGTGTTTGTAATGATCCATACTGTAGTAAAATGGCAATGGCGTTATCCTGTAATTATCCTGGTTTGCGTATAGTTAATTGATTTTCTATTTGGAATTATTGCAACAGTAAACTGCACGAGCCAGCTTTACATATTGTACGTTTTATCAGCTGACAATCTTCTATCATTTTATGTAGACATTAGAGCCCCAGGTGGTATTTGTTTTGATACGTTATTGGCAGTAATGAAAACACCATAATATTCCTCGTGTTAGGTAAGACAAAGCCGTGGTCCCCGAAGGTATCTTTTCGTATTTGTAGGCAGGCAGAGCTATGTGAGCTCAGTTATGCGGTTGGAAAATGTCAGCTCCAAAAACGACCTCAGGGGGAAAAAAACCGCTGTGTTCGTCAGAATTGATTCTAAAATTGTGAGCAAAATTCTCTTTAATACGAGGCACAGATGAAGAAATAAAAATAGGTGCACCCAGCCTTCTTGGTGGCTTTAGTGACAGTATAAATGTTAATAGCATCAACTGATGTATTTTAATGAGGCACAGACGGGCAAAAAAAGCAGCCTTTTGTATTGAAGTTGAGCCCAATGGAACACAACACAAGCTTGAACGAAGATGTTTACTTCAACACCTTATTCAGGAAAAGAGCCAGTTGAAGACAATAAGATTGTGATAGATGCTATCATCATGCATCTTACTTAGTACAAAACGCATACATCAACATCAAATAAAACTATTGTGATTTGTCATGTACAGAATCGAAACATCTCAAAATTAATACTAACTGCATTGTTACATATGACTTCAAAAATTCCTAATGTAATGAATATACTATTCTTTTTATCCTAAATTGCGCTGAGCATTATCAAAATGTGGTTAGAAATCTTCAGTACACCACAATGTCAAATAGAGAACAGTTCTTATCTAATAAAGTCGACATTGCAGTGTATTTTAGGATTATATTCCAGTATGCACTATTATTACAGCATCATCCACGAAGCCGCAGTTTTGTAATTCTACAGTGTATTCCAATCTTTTTTTTTTCACATGAAGTACTCCTACGGTGCGTGGGGCGAATGTGTTGTCTGGTATGAAGACGGACATGTTTTCGCGGCTGAAGGAGTAGTGGGCAAACATGTCGAATAAGCCGTGAGCTCGCTCCAAACTCATCACGGTTCATCACTCATTTCACCTCCACGCTTGCATACTAACTCGGAACAAAATGCCTGCTGGCCCAGGTCAAGCAGGAATTCATAGAGATGGAGTGCTATTCCATTCTGACTGCCAACCAGGCCGTTGATTTGTGAGTGCAAATCTTCTCTTGGCGTCCCTCCCTACCATTGTTCATATTTTTTGGGGAGCTCGTTGTAAATCCGCCTGCATTGCCAAATGCGTTAGTCCGCCGTTTTGGAGAAATAAATGCTTTTGACTACATTAGTTTAATGGAACATGGAATATAGTGTATTAGTTGTCATGCTCCCAAAATTTTAATACAGTGGTACCATTACTTATGAAATTAATTGGTTCCAGAACTTGTTTTATTACTTGGATTTTTCGTAAATAAAGCACTAGTTTATATTTAAATTCTTTTCAAATTCGTTTCATGGTGCTAAGAAAACAACAACAACCAACTAAATGCTTAAAAAATGAGCAAAGTGTCCCAATTTTGTACGAAAGATGTGAGAAACACACAAAAATAAGAGAAAATATTTTTTTAAATGATTTGTTGATGTATTAAAATTAATAAGAAGCATGCTAAAACATTTTCTATTCATGCTAGGGCATAAGTATAAGGAGGAAGCTAACGTTAGGCAACAGACAAACACACATCTAAACAACTTCAAATTATGAATTCAAAACAACTTAGCATTAAATTGCTGCTTTTTCAGAAATACTGGGCTCTGTCAATATATGTCCTGCAATTTCTTCCTCTTCTATCCAAAGGAGGAACAGTCCCTCCATCTCGTTCAGTAATGACCTCTTTTTTTGAGAGCCATGCCGAGGAGTCGTTGCTTTTAATGCATCATTCTGCTTTAATATCGTAGCGATGGTCAGTGGGTTACGGCCGTATTGTCTTGCAATTTCAGTCATGGATGGATAGCAGGTCCCACTTCTTCATTTCATTCACACCATTAGTTTTTAATATAGCTTTAACCACGCTGGGGGAAAAAACAAAAAAAGGACAGCCAATGGGAGGCCAGTGAAGTGTTAGGAGATTGTCAAGCAGGATGCAATGCTACCGTGACACTTTCAAAAGAAATGTGTTAACGTTATGTTTTTTTGTTTTAACTTGTATCTTGTTTTTGTTTATTGGAACAGTATAATTTCCATATCAGAGGGTTTGGTGACCCGATAATTTGTACGTAGAAGCATAGCTAAGTAGAGGTAGCACAGTATACCCAAAAAATATTTTTGAAATGAATTTGCTTCATTAAAAAAAAAGGTACCGGGTACCTGAATCTTATGAGTTGTGTTTTCAAGGTGTTTTGAATCGGTTTCTAATATTAGGCATGCTCTGAATAACTTTGGCATCACGGCACGTCTTGTTCCCGCGACGCTGCTTTCTGTCGCAAATTGTTGACAATGTTAAAAGCCCAGGGCAAAGCTGGAAAAGTCACGCAAAGTTGGAACAACACAACCGGAACTCTTTATGCAAGCCAGTTCCATAGAGCGACTGCTTCTCTGTGCTCATTACTGTGGCAGGATAATGAGATGACGCTTTCAAGGTGTGTGGGCTGACTTGCTTCTCAGATATTATTATTATTTTTTTTTTGCAATTCAGTGTGAGCCTCCGCCCGGGTGGGAGTGATGAGGAACACGAGCCTGTTAAAAGCATCACCTTAATTGTATTTGTGAAAGTTGCCGCTAGCAAAAGTGCTGTGCAAAAAAAGACACGGGTCTCCTTTTTGCCGTGGTCGACACAGTTTCCACTGCCTCCTCGTTCTGTTTGATGTGAACAAACTTTTGACTGGCATTGTTTGGTAGACAGCAGAATGGTAATCCGATTAAATGACAGTTTTATTGTATGTTAGTATATTCAAGCACGTATTTTTGGTAAAAAGTTAGGGTGCGTGAAAAAAGTATGGCATGATTTTCACTTTAAAAGTCAGAATTTTGACTCACTTTAAAATGAGAATTCTCACATTAAAATGAGAACTCTCATTTTACTATCGGGCTCAATCCAAAATTATACTATGATAATTCTCACTTTAAAATGAGAATTCTTACTTTAAAATGAGAATTCTCATTTTAATATCGAGGTCAACCCAAAATTATAAAATGAGAATTCTCTCTTTAAAATGAGAATTCTGACTTTAAAATGAGAATTCTCTCTTTAAAATGAGAATTCTGACTTGAAAATTCTCTTTAAAATGAGAATTCTCTCTTTAAAATGAGAATTCTCTCTTTAAAATGAGAATTCTGACTTTAAAATGAGAATTCTCTCTTTAAAATGAGAATTCTGACTTTAAAACGAGAATTCTCTCTTTAAAATGAGAATTCTCTTTAAAGTGAGACCTCTGTCTTTAAAGTCAAATTTCTGTGAACAATCAGAATTTTGACTTAGTTAGAATCCTGCCAACGTTTTTTAAAATCATTTTCCGTACGTAATACTGAAATTTTGGAATGGTAACGTGTATTTTGTTTTAATACAGAGTTTATATTTTGTATTTTAACACTTGTCATGAAGGTGGTAGTTGAGGAATATTTGCAAAGGTGGCGCAAGCTGTAAAGTCTGCAAAACTCTGGTACAGAACATTACGTCAATAGAGCATGCTCTTGACTCCAGAATGGAAACATATATTGTATTCGAACGGTGTAGTGAAAGTCTGAAGATATGCTTATACAATAGCATGAGAAAATGGCCTGAAACTTTTCTCTATTACTGTCCAGTAAACTTTCTGTCAGGCGAAGCAACTTTCAAAGGCGAATAAGCCAAAAAAATAAAACCAAAGATTTCAAAGACACAGCCCCGGGGAAAGCCGACAAGTGAAGGATGGAATGATGAGAGCATTCTCTCATCTAAAGCAATGGACAGACAGGCGCCTAATTTTTTTTCATTCTATATATTAATCTGCTTTTGAATACATTTACTGCATTCACGGTTTGCGATAAGAAAACAGAGGGTTTGTTTTGGCCATTTTTATTTGCGGCTATTCGTCAATCAATGATACTCTACATACCCAACTTATGACTTCTTTAGTATAAGTTATTTTTTTACCTAATCGTGAGTCGTCATAGATTCACATCGCTCACATTCAATGGAATGTTCTCCAATCCAATTTTTCAATGGGAATCAAATGATTCAAAATGTTAAGTGCTGTGTAGACTCCTCAGGCAATGCTTCACCCAGTCTGTGATTTGTTGAAAGTGGTAGCGCGATAAAAAAAAGGAAAATTGTTATTCTTCATGATTGCAGTGGCCAGGATCAAGATGTTTTTATCTTTATTTCTCCCCCAAAATTGCAGCTTTCAGCTTCTTATCCAGAGGTCTCCATAGAAAGTGGGAGTCACTTGTTGGAGTCAGATGCTTTTTCGGAAAGACCGATGCTTTTTCAGAATCTTCTTTTGCATTCGGCACATTGACAGGGAAGTGAGAAACGAGCTTTGAGAAGTTGGCACGTAACCATGTGCATTCAAGCTAGTCCTCCCAGTTCAAAATGTTTTGGATGTCTATTTTGTCGGTCGGCCAATGAGTAAAGAGTGAGGAAAAACCTGTCAGCTGCACCTGGAAAACTGAACTGTAGTTGAAAATCCATGAACATTATATTGTAACTCACATTCTATATATTTTTGTCTATAACATGTCATAACTGTCAACCTCTGCCGATAACTGCCCTTATAAATGATTATGATTCCCCTTACGAACCCCCAAAAAACCTTACAAACACCGTACGACTCGTACGGTGTTTGTAAGGTTTTTTGGGGTTTGTAAGGGGAATCATAATCATTTATAAGGGCAGTTATCGGCAGAGGTTGACAGGTATGACATGTTGTGACACATATCGCTGAAATTTATTTACAGGGTCTTTAACAATGTGAAAAATAACATGTTTAACTTATGATAATAGATAAGCAGACCTCAAATTTTCAGGTATTTGCCAGTAACTTATTTTGAGTGTTCTTAACTCATCAAGTTCACATATACATGTATATTTAAGTATATATATAAATATATACATGTGTGTATATATATATATATATGTATATATACATTTATATATACATTTATCTATATATACATAAATGTGTGTGTGTATATATATATATATATATATATATATATATATATATATATATATATATATATAAAATATATAAATATATATAAACTTAGTTATCTAGTTATACTTACAGAGGTTCACCTTCTTAAAATTTGAAGTTCTCTTTACTTCCGCATACTTGAGTTTTTCGAAATCCCTTATATTTATTCTCCTGAAATACTATTTCCTAAAATAGATATTAGACGATGCACTGTTTCTTCCTCTGTGCTGACGTCACTGTCGGGCTCAACCCAAAGTTTGGTGCATTCCAGCCTGGACACATTTATGTTCCAGACATCCTTTATTTCCTCTCATTCACGCCACGTCGCCCACGTCTTGTCACCACTGCTCATCGTTCTCGTCTCCTTGGCCCGCTTTTCCGTCAGTCAAAGATGCGGCAGGACACTTTTGATGAACTTTTCATGAACGACTAAGAGTGGAAGAAAATGGAGTGACTGGGGGGGCTCATTTTTCAGTCATAAAATTCTGTCATTTTCAAGACAAAATCAATATGTGGCCAGGCACATTTATTATGTATAATATGTGCCATTAAAAACCTTGAAAGGTATGTTTAAATTAATTAACCACTGATTGAGGTAAAGAGGCTAAATTAATCACAAATATATATTTTTTTAAATTTATGATGGGACAAATAGTTCTAATGCTTCGAAAAACCAAAGTACTTTCATTTCCATATCATTTTCCCCCTTTCATTAGTTTTTTTAAAACTCAATTTGTACTTCTTATTATTCAAAAGAAATGAGTTATGAGATGAATGCATAAATACATTTTAATAAAGCAATTTCACGAGGGTAGAAGGTGAATTCATGCATCACACCACCAGATTGTTAATTATGTAAACGATTTCTTTTGCTAAATTCTTCCGGATAATTTTCATGATATTTTTTTAGTTATTCTTTTTTTTATCGTGTGAACTTTGTAGGCAGAGGTTTCACCACGCCTGGCTGATCATTTTTAATTATTTCTTCTGCTCTAAATTAATTATTACATCCAAGATTTAACACAAATTGTTTTACACCACCGCCGTGTAGTAACGGCACCGACAGCTCGATTTAATGAGGGCGAGCGGGGGTGTTTGCTGGACACCCCCCTCCCCCACAACCACGAGGCCCTCCGTATTCTGTCAGGTCAGTGGTCATCACATTTGCCAGTAGTGTTCTCTATTTCTTTTCTTGACCCCTTTCTTCTTGCCAGATGTCAGCGAGTGCGTGTTTATTTCACACAACATAGCAAATGTCCGCCATCTTTTATTTCTATTTTTAGTTTTATGAGATTTAAGGACGTCTCGTGTGATTTAGGACACCTCATTTAAAAATGTGAAGTATCAGTAGATTTGAACAAGTCTTGCATAAATTTGCACAATTATTACTTGATTTTTTTCCCTTCCGTTTTGGTATGTGGTTTGCTTTTGCGGTTCAAACGAGCAGATTTAATATCGGCGACGTGTAACCTCACACTGTCCCTGATGCAAGAAACTGCCCACTTTGTGTTTCCAACAATTGCCCACTATAACCCCCACGCAGCAACGGGCAATCAGAGTAAAGAGTTTCAATGTTGACATTAACTATTCAAATTTGATTCAGTCCGGAACAAAATAATAAAAATAGCTTAAAATCAATGTTTTGGACGCTCCTTCAATTTGCAGGTCGCTTTGCTCATAAATTTATTAATTCTTAATCTTTCCACTATTGCACAGAATATATATTTATATGTATGTGTATATATGTATGTATATGTGTATATATGTATGTATATGTATATATGTATGTATATGTATATGTATATATGTATGTATATGTATATATGTATGTATATGTATATATGTATGTGTATACATGTGCATGTATATGTGTATATATATGTATATATGTATGTGTATATATGTATGTATGTGTATACATATATATATATATATATATATATATATATGTATATATGTATGTATGTATATATGTATTTATTTATATATATGTATGTATTTATATATATATATATATTTATATATATATATATATTTATATATATATATTGCACAGAATTCCCCTTTAAAACATTGCAAGTTGTGAATCGTTCGATTTTATTTTTTCACCCAAAATGACTTTGTTTGTCAATATTTGTCACAATTCCGATGCGAGCCACTGCACATTATTACAATTATCTTGTTCCCTACTTGCTTAAGTGCTTCCATTTACAGTAATAAGCTTTCCAACTGAAATCTGCAAATCCACCATTGGACTTTTTCTTTTTAAGAAGCTGTTGCTGCCCCTGCATCTTGTTGCTCAGGCAGGTGTGAAATTAAGTAGCACCGTTGCCATCTTGCCTGGCATCATTCCTGTCTCTTGTGGACGGAGCAAAGCCACAAAAGCCCATGTGTGGTTTTAATTTTGTTTACAAATAAAGGATTGCTAGGGGTACACGTCAGACTCATTTCCAGTCAACCGCAATTTTCCGCCACTACAGTTGAATATTCATCCTTTTTTTTTTCTGTGACGCTTGTCATCATTTTGGTGCCAGGGGAGGTGGAGGATGTCAATGCTGACTTTAGGTGGGAGGTGTTGCACATCCTGGGTTTGTCACATGTTGACAGGGCACATACAGATGAGAATTCACACTTAACACTTACATTTGCATCTTAGGAGAACTTTGGAATGAACGGAATAAAACACACAGGCATGCAAACTTCAGAGAGGAATTGAGGTTTTTTATGTGACAGAAGAGTTTCTGTTACAGTGAAAAGCAAATGTTAGTTTTGATGTACAGACAGCGCCGCTGAAAAGTAGTCTGAACCGAAGGTAGCGGATTTGAAGTTGTCAGGATTCTTTCACGGAGTGACGAGGTCGGTGGGGTTGAAAAGTGATTCCATGAGAGGAAAAGCTAAGATGTGGTGTTTTGGAGATAAATTTAATGAGAGTATATACAGGAGATATTGTGAGTGCTGTAATACCTCGCCACTTCGCAGATCGACTATCGCGGATTCACCACATGGTGCCTTGGATCCGCCAAACATATATGGAAGGTTTATAGTATAGGCACAATAATACAAACATGAAATAGGGAGCGGGTCAAGTCACATTTGGAGAGAACTTCATTGACCACTATGGGGCAGTGTGTACCTTTTTGAGTTAAATAATAGTGCAGAGGAAAGATAATATTAAATTGACACTATAAAACACTGTCCCTACATTGTGAGACAGGTCTTGGAACGAGTTAACCGCAATAAACGAGGTACATATTTGGTAAAAGGTTGTTGAGGATGGAGCTACCAGGGAAGAGACGGACAAGAAGACCAAAAATGGGTGTGGTGATGGAAGACATGAGTGCAGGGGGTGTCAGAGAGGACGCTGCAGACGATAGGTTGACATTCTGTGGTGACCCCCAATGGGACAAGTTGAAAGGAATAGATTAGGAAGATCTAGCGTGCCCTCTACACCTGCATCCGCGAGGCCTGTCATTGTAGATGTCACTTTTGTTCTTACCTATTTTGCTCTATCGGTGTTTTTTGTTGTCACTTCAAAATGGTGTGTGCCAAAGTCATAAGCAATCTTCACCTTTGTGACAATCTTTGAATTGAATCAATTTGAATTGCAAGCTTTTGTGATGCATTTTTTATTTTATCATCCGTCACCTTTCACTGACTTCTCATTCGGCATTTTGACCGTGTGTGTGTGTGTGTGTGTGTGATGCATCTTTTGATTGTGAATTGTGTTGACAAAAACCACTTGAAGGTTTACCAAGACTCTAGTGTATATAAACATTTTGTTAGCATTCGTTTTAAAATACCATGTTTACAATACACTACGAAATTGATTTCAACGTATATATGAAATCTGTAGCATCTGTTGGTGCTTAACGTTAAATTGCTTTTGACGTTTACAAAAGCTGTTGCACAAGAAGAGAATTTAGGCGAATAAACACACTTTATTGTCTTTGATGACAAAAACACGAGGTTTGGTCGTGCTCGATTGCGAAATGATTTCAATCCGCTCTCCTATTCTATTTTAATGTGGATAGAAATGAAAGAGTTGCTATACAAGAGTTACTGTTGTGCATAATAAAGTCAAAGATGAAGGTGTTCAGATCAACATAATGTATTCACACGTGTGTGCACATTGGCCTCGGCGAAGCGCATTCTTGTGTGAAATTGCTGTTGACGTTCATCCGTTACACGTCCAATCATCTGCGTGGCTTTGCATCTTTAAGGCGTTCTGATGTTCTGACGAGTCTTCAAATGTTTTCGCTGATCCGCCTCATCCAAGTAGGGGGATTAACCCCCATTTTAGAGAGATTATGGCGTGACAGAGCGGGACTAGATTGTCAGGGAACAATGAGCTTTAATTAAGACCACTAAAAGATAATGTGGGGGTAATCAGAGCCGTAACGAAGCTGGGACATTACCAATTGCTAGGATTGAGGTGTACAGTCGAACATTCGTTGGAAAGGAGCTTTACATACAAATGCTGGTTGGTTAATCTGGGAAAAATCGATTGAACATTTTCTGACGGAAAAGTTGAGGGAAAAAAATGAAAATATTTTTAAACTTTGGTAAATTAACAGGTGGAGTACCGAAAAAGAATGTCGGAATAATTAACTGAAGGTGATTCTTTACAATTTTTGTTGAAATACTAATTAATGTATTATTTTTAAAATGAGTATGAAGACTAAACTGAAATGAACAGTGGGGAGGGAAGTGGTTAGCACGGTCGCCTCACAGGTCTGAGATTGAGGGTTCAATCCCCTGTGGAGTTCCGACCCTTTTGTATGGAGTTTGCATGTTCACTCCGGGCCTGGGTGGGTTTTCTCCAGGAGCTTCACTCTCCTCCCGTGTTCCCAAAACATGCATGCTGGTCTGGTTGTACACTCGAAATTGTGTGGACGTGAACGGTTGTTCATCTCATTAGTGCCTTGTGATTGGTTGACAACTAATTCTAAGGCTTGACTCTAGAAAATGAATGAATGAAATGAAAACCATCACTTGGTGGGAGCCCTTCCTTCGCCTTCCCATTGTCTTTGATCTGACTGGAGATTGCTTCTGATTAGAGAGCCCGAATATAAAATCAGGAGTAATCACAGACATCAAATCCTATTCTTTATCACAATTTGATTTGCATGACTTGGCTTGGTGAGGATCTTTCAAGTGAGTCTGAGGGGACCGCAAAGAAAAGCAAGACATCTCTTTGCACTTGTCAATCTCTTGAGTTTGTAACCATTTTTTGTATCTGTTTTTCTCCCTTGATGAAACTTGAACCTGAAATTTGTAGCAAACCTCAGAGCACTGTGAGGTTATTTATTGGCGACATCACACCATAAATCTGCGCCAAATCTGCTCGTGGGGGCTAAAAAAAAGACAAAATGATGGATTAAGATCAGGTGAATGGATGAGGGATGAGTTGGAGCAATGGGATGAATGCCGCAGAACACCATAACATTAACCCAATAGCGTAATTGTCTCAGTCTTATTTAAACCACAGCGCTGTGGCGAAGTAATATATATACTACATATATATATATATATATATATATATATATATATATATATATATATATATATTTATTTATTTTACCAATGCCATTGTCGTTTGATATTTTTTTTAGGCATAGAAACATTTTCTGGGGTTGCTAATGGATTTCTGCTGGAGGAAAAAATCTGAGATTTTATTTCAAGGCCATAATGCACATTTCTACTGTGACATAAGAAATTGCCCCGTTCACTGTTTCATGCAACAACCTGGCGAGACACAATACAGCAAGCAGCAAACTAGTTATCAGTCAATGTCAAGGTGCATAGACAAGCATTCACCCACACAATATAGACAATTTAGTCTCACCAGTGAAGCTGAAGCACCCAGATATTGCCACCCAGAACCCACCAGCATACGTGTCAGTTTATACATTTTTTGATCATTTCAAATTGTGGACGCCGTATGACAAGTTTTGTAGGGGAAATATACGGGAAAAATGTTTTAAAAAAGTAAGTTTCTTGTAAAACCGATCTTGTTTACCCATTTCGGCTCTAATCCGGATCGTCTCACTCACTGGTAGCAGACAAAAATGTCATCGTCGATTGCTAATGTTGTCGTGCTTTAAACATGATATGCCCATGCGCATTCCCCTATCACAGGTCCGCTTTTTCACTATATAAATATAGCGCGTCAGCAAGCAATGTAGCCAGACAATCAAGCTGTCAGCGTCATACAGTGACATCTACAAAATCTTTGGGGAAAATTTTAGAGTTTTAAGTGCGCCCTATGTGAGTAAATATGTACCGCGTTGCATTTATATGGTTTGTTATTGCTTAATAAAGGGAGCAATTGGCCAAGGCGGACGTGCCAACTAATAGAGAAATATGCTGCCTGGTGGTAACTGTTGAAGAGCAATTGGAAGTTACCAGGAAACACAGGAAAGGTTGCTCTGTGCTAAGAAATAAAATTACAGTTAAATGCGCATGTAAGAAAAAATCACACCACGTGGCGTCCTTTTTATGATGTCGTGGTGAATTGATGTGGGTGGAGCTCTTAGGGAAATGTCAGCGCCATCATTCACACTGAAGGCTGGCGTTATATACTGACCTTTTACACCTCCCGCCTCTTCGTAACAAGACAGCACATCCCTGGGGGGGTAAACTTCTTCCTCTCTATCAGTACTGTGAGAAGGTATTTGGCCCCTTAAAATATCTTATTTTTTTATGAAGTTTGCCATGTTAACTGTTTATAACTGCCAACTTTCCATTTGAAATTATATTGGACGTCTACTAGACGAGTCAAAGTCCAAATGTGAATATCTCCAGTATTATTGAATTATAAAAACTGCACAAAGATGCAATGACCAGAATATCAGCACGAAGATGTGTACTCCATATACCCATGTAGAAAACACTGTATTTCAGTTGTTGTCGTGTGCTTGTCATTGTGTGAAGTAATAGTCTTATCACCTGAAATTTCAACTATATGGGGAATCATTTTCCACGCTCTGGTAAATAATTGTATTTTCAAAGGAGCTAATGGTTCAGGCCTTTGTTCCAGAGGTAACGAGCTTAGAAACTGAAAGCTGCCTCACCCTTTTTGCTTCTTATTCTTGGAACAGACAGTAGACCAAATTAGACTAGATTTTTCGTAAGGGGGAAAACAAATTAAGGATGTTTTTGGTTCCAAGGCCTTTAAGTGTTTTTTAGACCAGCAGTAAGCGTATTGTGATGTTAATTTAAAAAAAAAAAACATACCAGAGACTTCAATATTCTTTCACTGTCAGCGTTTCATTGCTTTTAATGTCAACAGCAGTACATTTGTTAGATTTACATTTCTTCAGTATGTGCTTTTTAGTGAGATTATAAGGATTCAAAGTAGGTTTTTGTTGTGTTTGTCTTTTTCTCTGGGCAACGCCACCTTTAGATTACTGAGCACTGCTGTCTAAAAAGAAAAATGAATTGGCAACACAAGCACACAGCTGGGTCCAAAAGGGCGAGCTGTGAAATATTTGATGTGCTCATATGAAAACTCCTTTTTGTGTTTATTCAGCATTTTGACAAGAACAGTAGAGAAGAGTAGAGAAAGAGAAATAATTAAAGCAACTGAAGGACATTTTACAATATTCCTTTTCATCTCAATGAGCTCTATCGCAAAGAGGCTAAAAGCAGCCGTTGTTAAGTACATATAGCATCTGACATTTGTAAAAATGAAAAAAATAGACTGTGATATTTAAACCGCCAAGCACAAACAAACACGTTGGCTGTAGTTTGAGTTTATTTACTTGTACCATTCCTAGGATTTCATTATATATTCATATTGATTGACTCCTAATTATCTTTACGTTGTCCTGTTTCACTGCGATGCCAGCAGACAAACAAGGACGAGGGTAGGGGACTGGGGTAAAGCTGGTTGTCGGGGCTGTAAGTAAGTTAGTGCAGCAGCGGGGGAGAGCAGGGGCAGCCAGAGCGGGAGGTGGGGGGTCCGCTCAGATCGCCTAGCGAGTGCTGCGGGAAACAGAGGACGAGGAGACGAAAGCAGAGACAAACGCAAAAGAAAGAGACTGCGCGCGAAGGAAAGTGGGAAAAGAAGACGGGGCGGACGAGCAAAGGAACTGATGGATTGGAGTATTTTTAGAAGGGGAGCCAAGGAGTAGCGAGGACAAACTCTGCAGCTTTGCTCTGCTTGATTTCCTCCCCTACACCCGTGTCATTGTGTAGCTTTGCCCTTAAGACACTCGTCGCTCCACTGGACTCCATCCTCCCGAGCGTGAAGAGGCACGTGGAAGTCGCAGAAGTGGGTGAGTGGACGTGGACTACCATTCAGGTCCGTGAGTCAATCACCGTTGCTGAAAGGCAAGAAACGGTAGACAAGAGAAACACTGAGCGACGCTCCTCCGCTCTTAGTGATTTCATTACCTTCTCATCTCACGTTTGTCATTCCCTCCTAGCCTTGGTTTGTATTTCATCCTCCCTCCTCCTCTTTTGGCGTCCACTCTCCCTCGCTCGCTGTCACACAAACTGCAGCGCGAACGCTCTTCGATTTCCTTCCGCTGAGTCGGCAGCATCAGAAGGGACCAACAAGTCCGCTCAGTTAAAAAGCAGAGGGGAACCTCTTTCGGGAGTGTCCTTGCTCCATCAGCCGGGGCGGGCGGGGAGTTTTCATCCGGGTGTGGATTTACCGTTTACCCTGGAGCTACATGTGGGCCGCAGCCCCGCAAGCCGGGCTGGGAAATGACGCCGTTCCCGTGGTTGTAGGAGCCCTGTGGGCCACGGTCATGGCCCGAGAGGGACGCAGTCTCCGGTCCCCGGCAGCCACCCGGCGGCGCGAGACGACCCGAGCATTCACTTTTGCTCTTCTATCACGGACACGCCTCCACGGTCTGAGGCAAGTCTGCATCCCTGGCGGCTCCCTGGGCCGAAGAGTCTTCTGGCTCTTGGCGTTCTGCACTTCCCTAGGGATGCTGGTGTCTTGGTCCTCCAACCGACTACTACACTGGATGTCCTTCCCAACGTACACGCGGGTCCACACTGAGTGGGCCAAAGAGTTGGACTTTCCCGTTGTCACCATCTGCAACAACAACCCTATCCGCCTCTACAAGCTCACTAAGAGCGACCTCTACTTTGCCGGACACTGGCTGGGCTTGTTGCTCGCCAACCGTACTGTCCGGCCACTGGTGCTTGACCTGCTGCAGGAGGACCGCGTGGCCTGGTTTGGCAAGCTCTCCGACTTTAAGCTCTTCTTGCCTCCTCGAAACTTTGAGGGCACCAATTTGGAATTCATGGACAGGCTGAGTCACCAGCTGGATGACATGCTGCTCTCCTGCAAGTATAGAGGAGAACCTTGCGGGGCTCACAACTTCTCATCCGTAAGTTGATGCTCTACATGCTTTCCTGGATCTGGTCCCATTTTACGTGCAGTATGTAGCATGCATTGTCAATTTTATTTGAAGAGAGACATCTTTGGTGGCAATTTCTAGATTGGTGAAGTCTGGGGATGGACTATATCATTCTGAAACTTTCCATTGGCCACGTTGTGTTGTCGAAAATTCAGTGGGCTACACGTTATGGGTTTTGAGTTTGGAAAATGTCTATCTCAGACGAAGTATTTTATTTTGTCTTTACACGTGTAAGAGCTACATCCCTAACTGTTTTTCTTCTTGCTTTAATAAGCTTTAGGCAACATCTGTTTTGGCCAGACTAAAGTACGATCGTTAAAGCTCTCTAGAGCAAAATGAGTCACAGAAGCAGTCCCCAGTCTAGAATTAAAAGGTCTTGATGCAAAATAGAAAAAAGAAAATGGCAAAATTACCATTACAAGGGCCAAAGAACAAAAACTGACAACATATACTTTCAGTCTTCACCAAATCGGTGGTGCACTCTATAGTGTTGAAGTCTAAAGCTTGACTTGGTAATTACATTTCTTCCAGACTTCTTCCACTTAACCGTTTACATTTACTATTCGTGTTTAAATCTAGAAACTGTTGTTGCCAGTCTAAAAATGGAAACTTTTATCTTTACAAACTGACATTTGAAACTTTCACAGATACGTACCAACAATGTACTCTTTGTTTTCTGGCATCTTCTCACATCAACTATAAGACTCGAGTTCCCGTGTGGTTTAAAACGGATGAAAAGAAATACAAAAAGTTGGACCCGGTGTGGGTGTTACTAGTACGCTTTTTTTCCCTTCCATTTCTCTTCGCATTGTTGTTGTGCGCTGCCAACCCCGAAAGCCCACGAGGTGCATGAGCTTGCAGCTGAAAGGGCTTTAATAACAAACACGCTCTTCCATTAGCATTCAGCTAGACCTGTGAATGGCTGGTCGCTTCATGATGCCGTTAGTAATTGTCAAGGTTGTATTGAAAATGAGGTCAGGTGTGGTGTGCTTTGTGAAACTGCGCAAGAGTGGAAATTTTTCAAAATTGGAGGAACCAATAGTTTTGAGACAAAGACTGAAGAAAAGTCACTTGTTCACATTATTCGGTGAACAACAGCTTTTGGTAGCTGAATGTTTTTTTTTGTCAAGAGTGGCCTATTGGTGCAAATGGAATGGAACAATGAAAGCAGAATATTTAATTTTCGAAAATTTTAACTCATCTACCGATCAATACTCCATTTGTTTTAAAATGAAAATGTGGTCCTTGAGCATAAGTTTATGGTCACCCGTGCTCTGTTTGGTTTAAATCTGGAGATTGACTTTGTCAGTGTGAAACATTCTACTTTTTCTGCACCCATGAAATTAATTCATGAATGTAAATTGCATCACAGTCTAACGCCAGCTAAACTAATGAGGATATCTGTCCTTCCTTCCTTCATTCATTCCGTCCTTTTGTTGCGGGCAAACAACCTCATGCAACGAACAAGCACTTTGTGATTTCTAGGAAATCTTATTAGTGAGGAAATCTCAAGGTATTTTCATTCTACTAAGAACTTTGAAAAATAACTTTTTTCGAGCTGTTATTCCTTTATTTAGCAGATAAAAGGAATGCTCTCCATGGTAGGGTGAGGCAAACCAATGTGTTTAGGGCTCACATAGATTTAAAAAATAGACAGATAGACCGAGAGATTCAAAGATAGGGAGCCTAAAATGTTCTTGTAAAATATAGATGAGGCTTACTAGTTCTTTAGAGCTAAAATAGTGAATAATTCTCCTATTTTCAGTTTAATTGTTACATTTAATTTATTCAAAAGTAACCAATTTTAAAATTAATGTAACAAATGTTTTATTTCTATTGTACTACTTGCATAAATGTAGCATAAATTCCCAAGTATTTCTTTTTCTATTATGACCGGTGGGCCATATGCTCTTCAAGGTTTAAGTATGAATCCTTCCATTACCTTTGAGAAACATGTTACTTTTTTTCGTTTTATCGTTTTAGCATTTGGAACACTTCCACTCATGGTGAATCCTGACAATACAGGAAGCTCTTGTTTTGGCCAAGTCGGAAAGATGGAAAAATACAACAAAGTAAAAGATCAATAAATCCATTTGCGCTGGATTTTTGAGTAAACCTGCGTCTTGGAAGGATGGAACCCACCTGGGAGATCATAGGAAAAACAAAGCGTGATGGCTTCTCAAAATAGCCAAGAGCTAGCATTGTCTTTGTCTAACCACTTCCACCTGAAACAGCAGCCAACCACTACCAATTAAACAGCATGATGCTTCATCACAATCTCAGCAACACGTGTGTCGAGCAAACATTTCTCTCTTTTTGCCCTGAGGTGAGCAACATCAGCATCGCCATAGAAATGTAATAACTGTGAAGTATTGTTCACTATCTTCAAGTACGCAAGCTCTTTTTCTATTATAACCTTATAGGTATCTTTCTACTTCATATATAATCCTGTGGTTTCTGAAGACACTACAATCTCTTTAAACCTATCATCGTCAAACGGATCACTTTGTACCTGAAATCACCAGTTTGTGAACATGATAGTGTAGGTTGAAGTCAGCTGCGATTTAGAGACAAGAACAACACACATTTGATTTGAAATAGATCCATCTATTTTCTTGCAGTATAACAGTGACTCATGCTGTCAGGTATTGCCAGAATTGTTGTGCCTGGAGAAAGTGCAAGTTCTTCCATGCTGAGAGACATTTATGTGAGAATTGAGATGGTGAGCCACGAGGTTATTTACTCAGAAACTGGATTGAAGGCAACAGGCTATCCGTATGGACACCATGTCAAGATATGAGTACTGTTTTTGACCAGACTTCTGTCAAGTGTCAGTAGTAAAGTCATCAACCTGATAGAAGGACATCCAAATGAAGGATACTTCTCCCCAAAGAACGCTCACTGTGATGAAATTGCTTAGTTTTTGAAGTTGTCAGAAGTCGGATGGTCAGTCAATTTGTTTTAACTCCAGAATAGGACGGAACAAGGACAGGTTATGTGATAAAGAAGGCTATCATTGCACCATCTGGCTTCCATGCCAAATTACTGGTCTGGTGGTCAGTGTAAAGGGATTCTTGTTGTAAAACATGTGGTGCCAGGCCATCTATCAGATGGTACAACAAGGTTCAGGAGACCTGTTTGCATTCAGAGACTGAGGAGGCACTTTATGGATCTTTAAGTGATTCCTGTTTTATTTGGTTTGTTCAAAGAGGGACAATCAGCAGTGTTGTGAATACGACTCACACTTGATGCTGAAATCGAGGTGGCTTGAAATACAAAAGGAATAGTTGTTGTGCTAAGATTGTCAATTTACCGTGGACCTCCGGAATGGGGATCGGAAGGAAAAATTGTCATATGGTGGGCAATGGAAATTATTGTTATAGTTATGGATTTAAAGTTTGGATTAAGCATGTGAGATTCCCAACGGAGTGAGTGATAAACACACGGAGAGAGAAGCGGGAATTGTGGGAGGGATTTTAGTGACGCCCACTAATAGCAGACCAGCATCTTAGTGACCCCGACCAACAGTAGACCAGCGTCTCAGTGATGCCGTGACGCACACCTACCGGCGTGTTTGAATTTTAGAACTTCGCGGCTGGGTGAGTGAAATTCTTGTTGATGCCGTAAGGCGGACCAAGGCTGTGATAAGGGGACGAAAAAACATCATACGTATTCCACTTCGTAATGTGAAGAAACCCCGTGGGTCCACTGTATTGAGTTTTAAGCGCACATCTGCTATCATGAAGTGTGTGCACTCATGTTCACCACCAACCCACTACATCGATCCCCATGAAAGTAAACACATTGGTCTCCAGTCGGTCGCTGAGATCTCATTAACCCTCTTGCCATACCCCCAATCTAATTTCCACTTTGCCACTGACGATCGTAGAGCTTTCACCCTGTTGTGATTGAAAAGAATGGTCTCTAATTTGCCATCAGGGCATCCACGTCACGACTAGGCAGAGCGAGCAAGAACCTTGAACGCGGATGGCAAAATTGCACACGGTTTCTCATTTGTAAGGTCACTCCACTGCATAAATGGCCAGGTTATTTCAGGCAGTACTGTAGCAAAGATGTCAAAGTCAATTTCTGTTTATTTCACCTCAAAAGAACAATGGAAACATTTTTCACGACTTAAGATCGATGCGAAGGCTCCTCGCTTGCCCTCAAAGAAACGCATATGGTGAGGGGCATGTTTATATTATACCACAACACCCACTGCGCTAATATTTATTCACTCTGGGTCCAAAGAGCAGCAAACACCCACACAAACGTCAATTATGGCATAAAAAAATGTTTTAAAAAGTTGACTATGAAAAAAGTAAAGAATAACCTCGGTTTCTATTTTTCCCTAATCAGTCTTGAACTGACACATTATTCCAATGTCCAAATGTCTTGAAAATGCCAGTTTGATCTGCTTTTTAATCTTCATAAATAGATAAGATACTTGCCTAGGGCTCTAAGCTTATTCATACTAACTACCATAACATCAAAAAGTGAGCTAAACTCAGGGCTATCATTTTTATAATCAAATATATTTTCACTTTTTGAAGGCGCAAATATATTATTCTATAAAAATAAATACTGCTGATAATATAATATAATTTGTCAATTTTTTAGGGATATTCGAATTTGAATCATGTAACTGGAATGAAAAATATCCTAACAGTGGAGGTTTTTTTTAATAATAGGCTCTATTCAAATATATCACGTATGAGTCGAATGGTAATGTGGGTAGTATTTCGAGGGTCATAAGACAGTTGGAGTGTGAAGCCTGCAAAAGTAGAACATTTTTAATACCTTGTCAGTGACTGCAGTAGTGACCACTCATTGCTTCCGAAAATAATTTTCGACTCCACTGCATGTCATTGCGTGGATGTTAAGAGGTCAACGTGTCCCTCTTTCTGGTGCAGCTGACAGCCGGCCGAGCGGGACAAATGGCCGCTGCTCGCTACTAATCGCCCCGCTGTCCTCAAGCGTCTTTTGTCTTGCACGATGCAAATTAAAGAGCGACAAGAGTTATCTCGGCGACTCCTCCCCCTTTGGCGACTTCATTGAAGGCACCATTGAAAAACATTGGGGGAAAAAAAAATATTTCAACCCTTTTCTTAGAGATTGGAGTTCTGCCACTCATTTTTTTTAGCAAGAAACAAAGTTGGAATTGTGAGATTATATTTTTTAGATTAAAAACATAGAAGTCCTAATTCAGGGTGTAATGATTAAATTATTTAGCTATTCATTTTGATTTTTTTAGGTTATTGATCTATGAACCAACATTTGTTTAAACCATAAATAAAATGAAAAATGAGCGATTTGGATAAAAAATGTCGAATACACTCATAATTAGTTGGCAGTGGCGAGAACCAATGAATGAAGAGGTCGCGCGTTAAATCACCTGTGGTGCATTGGTTCAGCAACAGTCATAAATTATAACTTGTAGTAGCTAAAACAGGTCACCAAGCGGGAAACAAATTGGATAAAACGTTAGCTAGATCAACATATTTTACTTTATTCTTTACTTGTACTTATAAAGCCCAATTCAATCCTGCTGATATTGTCAATTATCCACTACTTTAATCGTTGACAACCTAAACTAACAAGTTTATTTAGTCATTTATTGCAGTCACAATAATCCTAGTCAGGATGTCAACGGAAGTAAGTGTGTTGTAGAAAATGAGCTTGCATTATCTTTCCTCATTAACCTCTTTCCTCCTCATTAACGTCTTTCATTAGTACTGACTGAGGAGGTTTGCTTTCAAAAGAATTATTGCTCTTTTATCGGCGTCAATTTGTCCTGCAAGCTGTCCCTTTAACGAGGATCTCCAGAACAATATCCTAAATTGCAAAAAAATAAATAAATAACTCAACAACTTATTTATCCCACTTGCTCCGAACTTCTAACTTTAAAGTCATGTCTATGTTGACTTGAGACAAGAAATACGTCAATTCTGCAGTAAGCGTTAAGTGCATTTTGCATGTTAACATTGGTCGTCTGGTGTCATGGACGAAGGTGGAAAGTAAAGATAAACAGCAAACAGGAGGAGATGTTGAGTTAAAGTCAATAATTCATCATGCCAAAGATCTCGCGCCTTCTGTCATCATATTTTTCTTCTCTTTACAAACTATGGAAAAGGGGAGGCAAATAACTGTGATAGTCCTGAAGCTCAACTTAAATCTTCTTATACACCACTGTGTGTTTAAATAAACACATTTCTCCATAGGCGTCGAAGAACTCTCAAGAAGACAAACTGTAAATGATTGTTTTTTTTTCCCGACTGTAAACTGGAGCTCGAGAAATGGGTAACTCTAAATTGGATTCATTGAGTTGACAAATGTGGTGTGATAAAAGTGTGCTAACGATTTTCCACGAATTCTTCCCCAAATTTTCTGTTCCAAGTTTCATTGGAATTCTGCAGTTTTTACTCAGAAATGCTGTATTTATGACATCATGAATACGCCTTTAAAATGAGTGCCAAGTAAGTTAGAGGAAAATCTGCCTTTTTGAAGAGGCAATTTAGGGACAATTATAAATGAGGGTAATTATAAACTTAGGCTTTAGTCTGATTGTTACTAAAGTTTGGAATCTGTCTGTTGGACTGATGCTTAGCAATTAAGTGTTCTCTACCAATCTGCTATTCAGATCAATCTACATGTAATGATGATTCATTAAGTGTGCAATTGAAGAAAATTAAATGACTTTTGATTGATTGATTTTCCATTTTAACTTAATAACATAAAAACCCACGGAATTTCCACGTGTTCACTCGGAACATGCTCTGATTTACCTTTGATTGTATTTTCCCCGAATCTAATTCTTATTCCTGCAACTTTCCTAAACTTCCCCCAATAAATTTCTAATTTAATATTTCAAGCTGCAATCGCCCATACCTCGACTCACACATCTGTCTCCATGACCTTCTAAAAATAACCTCCATGCTGCTCCCAAACATAAATGTCAAAGCAGCACTGCGTGAATAAATTAAACAGTTTTGTTCAATAATCATTTCCATACTTCTCATAGCACTGTATACGGTTGACCATTTTGCACCAATGCTAATTTGTTACCATTTTATTTGACCATCATTCATAGTCCCAAGCTATTTGCCTAGTCTAAATAGTTGAGTTTCTGAAGTTGTCGTGGTCTTAGCCTCAAAGACACCATGAACGAATGAGCCGTCATTTTCTCAGGGCCAAAGTTCAGCTTGGAATATTTAGTGGCCGTTATGGAGATTTTATGCCGCATATCCACATACAAAGTACTTTTCCCCTCAATCAAATCCACTTTAAATGCACTGTATGTCTACAATGTGGTAAACCCATTGAAATGTACACCAGAAGGATGATTGGACGTCTATCGTCTTGGGAAAGGCGACTATTGCTCCTTTTTTTGTGCGTACCTTGCAGCCATCTTGTGTAGGGCGATTAGTGGTTGGAAATCAGCCCCCCAAAAGTTAATATTGCATAGCGTCGACATATTATTTGCTAATAATCGTCATTTTAGAAACGTATTGTACAAGGGTCATGCTATTAGATGAGTTTGAAATGTTGATGGGATCGGTTTTTGGAGTATAATTGCATTTTGAACCATCAGTTTAACAAATTAACAAATACAGTACATTTTATTTTAAATAGAATTTGTCAGTGTCCACGGTCTTAGTTAAAAATGATGAGCATACTAGCTGGTTCTTCGTCCATCACCGCTTCTCATCTATCTTGACCTGAGTTGTCCCTGAACCCCGCAGTCGGTAGACTTGCTAATAGGGTGTCCGTATTTCCCGACGTCTGTTAAAGACACTCGCGGGATTCTGTGTAATGAGCCGGCGCCACCTGTTCTTGCCAAATAAGGCAAATTACGTTACTTTTCGTTGGCATCCGTCTCACAAATGTTACGCGGCAGAGTACCTGCATCGGCTGTTCGGTGTATAATTTGAAACCGGAGGGGGAGAAATCACACGGGAGGGTCCAGGAAGTCATTTGGCGAGCTAGGCTGATCAGGAACATATTTGTTGGGATTGTTTTTTTTGTTTTTTGTTTTTTTTGCTCCCAGCATGAGAGCCGCACTTTACATGAGTCATGAATAACAAGAGGGGGGTTTTGGTCCCCTTAGTAACAGAGCGGCAATTTCATTCCAGCTATCTCCGTAAAAAGAAAAGTAAAAAAGTTTGCAAATGAGTCGCTGAAAGTCATTAGGAAAATCTCACTAAGCAGATATACAAACATAATTAAAGCTACGAGTTGAGATAGGCCCCTGCGCATCACGTAAACATTGCAAAAGCAGCCGGACTGAATAATAGCCCCAGAATTTCACGGGCTCGAGACTTTTGTGTTTTATGGCGAATATGCAGGGACTGAATCAAGTTGCATGTTATCGAATTTGCAACTTGAGTACAAGTCCTGCTAAGTACAATATTTAATTGCCAGAAAAAAAACCAATCACAAATTGACCAGGGAACTTTGGTAAAAGGGAATTTTAATCTACTAAGTAATCTGTCATTGAAAGCCATGCGTATTCAACTTTCAAATGATTGAAACCCCTCTTGCTAATATTCCAAATTGGCCTAAAATGGTTCTGTGAACTCAAATGTCCAATTTTCTTCTTGTCTTGAGTTTGTAGGTTGACTTATGAAAGACCTGGCTATCATATCTCAGATTCGTACATCAAAACTAGCTTTGGGAGCCCAACTAGGACCAAACAATGTGAATAATTGACATTCACAGATTTGATTCTCTTCCTGCGCATTTTGTTTGGGTCACCCCAAAGTCTTGATGCCCATCAGAAGTGTTGCTGTGGCAACGCCTCGGGCTGTCCCGCGTCTTCTATTTGACATTTCGTCCCCTGCTAATTCCATCCGAGTGTTCTGATGCACGTAGGCGGGATGTGACACATCCACTCGCCTCTTCTGACCATTGCCTTTGAATAAAGGATTCATTATTGTCCTTTTAAGTCATGTTTAGCGAGTATACAGGGATAAGTGTCCTTGAATCTCTTGAAAGCTATTATAGAAAAAAACAAACACAACCAACATTTAGTAATGATTCACGTCACATTTTCTCGGAGAATAAAATAACATCATTAACTAAATGTTCCTGGGAAGCTCAATAGAAGGTAAACATAGACAATGTTGTAGTCTGAAGAAATGTAAAGTTCATGTTTTGTGTGGTTTTGGGGGGAATAGTAATAATTAATTTACGTACTGGTGTATTCTAATTGATGCTAAGCAACATGGAGTGACTGTTATGATGGAACAAATATGACACATTTTGCCTTTGCAGAAGTTTTTTTTCTCTCAGTAGTATAATTGGAGAGCAATTTTTTTTGTCACGGATGAAACGAATCGCAATCCCTCAGAGTGATACGATGGTTATTGAAAACCTAATTAAAATTAGGATTATTGCAATCATTTTGTCATCCTGGTGCGTATTCGATTTTCTCTGTAATTTTAATTAGTTCCAGGTGAGTGCTGCCATTTGCGCTTTGAATGAAACAACATCCTTGGCTTCGATGTTAGCTTTTCTTCCCAGCATGTCGGCACCAGTTAGTTAGCCTCTTGGTGACCACTGAGAGGCCACTGTTTTGTCAGTCATATCCTAACCTTAGTGACCGCTCCGCCTGCGGGTTGTCATTTCATATACAATACATTTAGACAGCTGTCGTCCATGTCAGGAGGACATAGTTCCCTGCTTATTTTCAGCCTGATTCAACTATTTGATGGAGACAAACCGTTTCAATAATGTGGAGGGTTTGTGACATCTGCCAGGCACCAAAAAGTATATTTTTGTCATTTGTTTAAAAAAAAAACCTACTGTATGGAGAATTTTAGTTTAAATTCAGAGGAAATTGTTCGTAGATTAGTACAGTATGAGAGTAATATTTGAATTTTCCTTAAAATCAGTTATCTTTTTTTTCGACCTTTCTTAACTCTGGGTATTGTCGATGATAGACGTGAAATGATTTGGCTCGTTTCGTCTTTCCGCTGTGAATTTAAATGAGTCCATCATATGTAACCATCAAATCTATCCTAACTGGAAGAGTCGTTCATTCGAACAATGGATTAGATGCCCTATCAATGGCACCCAATGACTTTAACGTACTTATCCATTTGTCTATGAACCATTCAGTAGCATTTTGCGTATTATTTACCAGTGAGTTCTCCTTTGTTTTCACCTTATTTGTTTTTTTTTTTTGCTTTAAGCCCAGATGCATCAACAGTATGGTCCTTAATGTTCCGATCTGACCAAAAATTGTAAATATATCTTTGTATCAAGCAGTCTTCATTGGCGACGATGTTTGTTTCTCGTCGAACATCACTACTTGTTCATTCTATCATGTGTCATATAGTTTTATTTCATCCCGTTGTGCTAGCCCGTTCATTAGCTATGCTCTATGATGACGGGCGTGCCTGCCACAGACACCACTAAATAATTCCTGCTTGTCTTCGCTCTAGCTCGATGAGAAGCGGCACCAGCTAATTTAGCGCAGCTCACCCACTGTGTGTCGTGCAATTAGTTAAACCCACGCATTAATATTTAACACATTATCCAGATGATTCCCCTGAGTCCCATAAGGATGACTTTTTTTCTTGCAAATCAAAGAGGCCCAAGTTTGCGGCGCAAGCACCATTGTGGGTTATGTTCCGTACTACACTCTACCGCCTATTGACTAGCAATCAAGCTTTTTTGCAGCATGGGCAGGTTTTGCATCAAGACAATATAGGAGGAAAGAAAAATAAACCTCACCACCATTGAATTTTGCAGCATGAAAACAGATACCGAGTAATTTAATTGATCTGTTTTTGTATTGTTCATTAACTTAACCACTTAATTATTTTTTTGGTTTAATTATTTGGATAATTTTATTGATCTGCTTTTGTATTGTTCATTAATTTAACCACTTAATTATTTTTTTGGTTTAATTATTTGGATAATTTAATTGATCTGCTTTTGTATTGTTCATTAATTTAACCACTTAATTATTTATTTGTGTAATTATTTGGATACGGACTTGAGCAAATTAATATTTCTACTCACGGTAAAATAAAACGGTTGACTTAGATACAGGAAAACGTTAAGAAGTTGGGCTTCAATTAGTATTAGTTTTTTTTTACCAGCGTTTTGATGCCACAATAATATAAATACATTGAAATGACCCTAGTTTAGGACTTTTATAAGCATTTTAAGTGAGATTTAAACATTCATTGGATTCATGTCTTATATTAACTGGGCGCTCAAATTCATGGCAAATGTAGCCAATGTTTTTTTTTTAAATTGTACTACTCATAAAGGTCTATCACATACATTTCCTCGCATAAAACCAGATTTGGTTGGGGATCACTGTTGCAAAGCGACTGTCTTAATGATGCATGTTGTAGTAAATTTAAAATGATCCTGACTGGCTCATTATTGCACATTTGGCAGCTCAGATGTGTCTTTTCTTCACAATAGCACCCCTGATCTTTGCCCATGTCTTGTCAACCAGTTGTAGCTGGTATTATGTCTTTTATGACGAACGGTAATTGGAATCTGCCGATGCGAAGCTAACCACGATGCTCATCCATCTAATTATTTCAAACTCTTGTTCATGTATAAAGACTGTGTCATCTAGTTTGCCAGACATGTCACAGCTTCATAGTGTATCTGGCAATGGCAGTAATTAAGCAAGTGGAAAATACTCTGTAAATTGGCCTATTGGAAGACAATTTGGCAAAAAATGTGTGATGAGTGATTATTTGACTTTAAGATTAAATTATTATATCAGTCCAAAATAGTGAAGCCATTGGTTAATAGTTGATTAGTCAGTTCAACCCTTCTCCCTCCCTACCATCTTCCATTTTAGTGTGTTAGCTTCAGTTCGGTAGAATTTACGGAATAACAAAAATTCCATTGCGTTGAGCAGCCAAACATGTTTCCAACTGCCACTTCCAACTTTGGGAAGAGTTTGCTTCCCTGTCATCTTCATCATGAACATGATGAAGTTTACCATTAAAGTCACGTTGAGCAGGCAGCATCCTCGCCAGCTTGGCCCTGATTACAGCGACAGTTGAACAGCTGCAAAATAAATGCAGATAAAAAATGATTTAAAAACAAAACAAAAAGTCTTGTCTCCCCGAGTGAGCATCAAAACATCTGTTCGAGTCCTGCAGGCGTTTGGAAACATTGCTGACTGAATGCTTGCTGCAATTGAAATGAAAATGATAAAAAATACAATTTTCATTAGAGTTAGCATAAAGCGGTCAAATTACGTAACACGTACAAAGAAAACAAAGTACTTGCTACTAACTTACACTGTACACTCACTACCCATCCCAACTAGCTCAGCATCTTCCTGGCACATCTAGCTGGCGGCCTACCAACTAGAGATACGACAATAATTCAGTTTTAATCACACTAAATTAGCAGCAAGGAATCAAACGCTATATTTATAGCGCTTTAAATCCATTTACAAATACATACACATTTAAGCACTAATGGTCCTCATTCCATGCAATGTTCTGCCAATCCAATGAAAGTAAACTAGGGCATTCGTAGCTGGATTGTCACAAGACGACGTGCTACCAACTGTGTCAACACCACAAAATAAATGTCTACATGTAGACATTGGTAGTGCCTCACATGTCTATAATCTATAAATATGTGAGTGAAATTGATAAAGTGAACCACTGGAACATGGTGTAATTACAGCACTTTGCTGTACAAGTGCGCTCCATTGAATTGTTCCATATCCATCAATAAACCTGCTTAAATCAATGTTTGCCATTTACAGAAATAGAACTCCAATCCATTTGAACCAGAAGGGCAAAAAATACCCACCTGCCCCCTAGTTCAAATAGATTGGACATCTACTTGCCAAGAGCAGCAAAAAGTTTCTTAACTTTTTGACCGACACCTCTTCGCTCCTACCAATACGGGATTATGTGTATATATATATATAATTATTAAAGCGTGTACCTCTTGCGTGAGACGTTAAAATCAAGATAACGTATCTGCTGTGTGGTTTATCCAGCAGCATGTCTGACCTTCATGTCCACTGATCCACCCAAGTGTCAGAGCGGAACAGTGCAGGTGCTTATTTAGCAATTCTCCCAGGCGATCTTTGTGTGGTGTGTGTGTGTGTATATTTCTGCCTGTGTGCGTCACGGTAATGATGTCACAATGACATCACTAATCAAGGGAAGTGGGTGACGCATCAGTCGTGCGAGGTGCAGGGCGTGTTTGACGTTTGATGCATGTAGACAGGTGTCAACTCTTCTCATGTACTGGTGAGAAGAAAAACAGGCCAAGCTGTCACAGTGATCATATTTATGGCACCACAGATTTTGCTCTACTCGTCTAGCTAATATTTGCCCAGCTACGCCCTATCCAACCTACTCCTATCTCTCATCTGTCTTTAGTCAGTGTTATGCCTGCGTACCCAACTGCCATCTGTCAAAGCATCCTACCTATCTGCTGTCGTACATTTCTGCCTGTCTTATCCACGCGTATCTAACGCACAGCTCTCTTTCCACAAATTGTAAGTGCTCTCCTGTTAATGAAATGAAAGCTTTACAAATTCCACATAGATACAGCCCATAGTAGAAACTTTCACATCAAAGCTTTAAAGAGCTTTAGCGTTAAAGCGCTGATGGAAAAAATCAGAATCAAAATACAGTACATCCATGTGACACCATTACTTACCGTATTCTCTCGATATAAGCTGTATTTGTAACTAATAAAAATGACTGAATCAAGGGTACGGCTTATATGCGCTAACTGCGTTGCTGTAGTCTGTCACCAGTAGATGTCGGCAAATTAACATTTACTATTTGTTGGTTATTTTCTGTTTTGCACTAAGAAAACAACCATTACTGGATGAATTATACTAACTTCCTTATGATATTGACCCGAGTAATGTGCTTTTGATTCATACAGTATCTTAGAAATACCACATGCGATGATTTTTCTTAAGATTTTCCCTTCAAAGTAACACATTTGTATTCCCTATTAAAATCATGAATATGGAGGGGAAAATTGTGAATCAGGGGGCGCCTTATACGCGAGAAATTGTAAAATTCAAGGATTATAAGGCAGTTTTAAGGGTGCAATTTATACGCTGGGGAGGCTTATATGAGAGAAAATATGGTATTCACAATTTACATGTGTGTATCTCCCTTTTTTCCGTCTGTTTTTCTCTTCTGTCAATACCATTCCGTACGTAGGTACTTCAGTCAAAATGGCCATTCAAACAAAAACACTTTGTATTCATCAGAGGCCAGTGTAAAAGCGTCAAAATGGCGTCCCTGGGCAAAAGTATTATGGTAGGAGATAAAGTGAGAATGTCGGATGAGAAGAAGCCTCAGTCAGCGAGGTTAAATGTCATCAAAAAGATCCGAAGGGCCGTATTCGGTTTGAAGTAAATCCTCCTTATCGAGTGTGCCACGTCTGTTCAGAGAGACGGTGATTTATTTATTTGCTCTTGCTATTTCGCAGCTGTCACAGTGGCAAAGTGGGGAGGGACGGTTTGAATGGGGACATTGCCTTGACGCCTCTAGTCTAGGTAGCGCGAAGACTGCTGACGCAGGGAACCAAAGAGACACTAAGCCTCCAAAAATAACTTGGAGACATTCAAGTGTATCCCAAATCCGGCATGCCATATATTTGGCCAAGGAAGTATTAGTTTATAAGTAATAGTTTGACCTTAAAACACAATTTTACCAGCAAAGTTTAACGCTGTGCTGTAAAATTGAATAACTGTTTTCCTAACAAAACCCTTTGTTCAGGAGATGTAAAATAAAGTAGAATTTTGCCTTCTTCTAGAAATGCATTATCTCACCATTTGTAAACTAGAATTGCTCATAAAACCTCATTCTTAATTACCAAAGACCAAATATCCCAAAGGCTTGCTGTGAAGGGATTATAAATAGCTAATGTTTACCTGGCCTTACAAGTAAACAAAAATCTACTACAAAATTGTAGATTTGGGCACAAATCGCGTTCAAAACTCTGTGTATTAACCATGGGAAGCAAAAAGTGTGTATATTCCTCTTTAAAAATTTTGGTTCTGTGTGAAGGGGATTGGCATTGAGCGTCTGGTGCCATGCAGACACTGTATAAGCTTTTATAGAAATACAATTCCAGGTAATGAGTTGAATAGGGCCGGTGCCTAATTTCTCTTTCTCTGAACTCATTCAAATAGTTTTCCACTTGCTCGCTTTGTGCTGATGGAACAAAATGGCCGCCAAGCCTTCATTGCCTCAGGAATGACGAACGAGCAGCCGGCAGCCGACAGGAACATAATATTTTTTGCACTAATTTGTGCTCTGCGTGCAAGCTTTTAAAGCATTAGACACAATGACAGCCCATTTTATTATAATTGCTCATCTTTTCAAATGGCGGTCATCAGGCCAGGCCCAAAGCTTTCCAAAGTTTATTAAAAAGTTAAACACTAAACAAAATAAGAAATGGTAAAGGGCAGAATGGATACATTTTAGAACCTATACGGTCTAAATGTCCAGTATTTTATAAAGGGAGAAAGATTGACTAAGCTAATTAAAAACATTGAATTCAATTCATCAAGGAAATGTAAAGGGTAGGATGGATAGATTTTAGACCTGGCATGTTATATAGTATATTATAAAATATATTTTAAAAGTCACGTAATCCATAAATGAATTATTTAGAATGATTTTATTTATTGTTCTTGGATTGAATTAATGATCATGTATTATTTGTAAAAACCTATTAAATTGACTTCATATTTTTAAATATTACTTTTATCATTTATAATATATTCATTTGATTATTAGTTTAGAATTAATGGTAATTGAATTGCTGAACTATATGTATTAATTAATAAAATGTAACTAAAAATAAAGAAATAATGAAAAAATGAAATCAAAATAAAACTTCTAAAATCAACAAACAAATCTTGAATTAATAATCCATTTTTAATTACTTTAATGTAAAGAAACTCTATTGATCCAAAGATTATTTTTTCACATGTATCTTTATTGGGAATTAAAAATGAAATTGCATATACTTATTAGTAATCCTTCTTTAATCCAGATTATAAACTTAGTGTGTCTATTCCCAAACTGTGCCTTTTGAATCTTTAAAGCACTTTTTAATACAAATGAAAAATGTACTATTTGGTGGGAATCGGTCTTGTGCCCTCCTTATGCTCCTCGATGTAGGGCCTCATATCCAGCAATTAACTTTGCCCGCCCACTAGCAGTGATCGTGCACGGCACGGTGGGCTTCATAGCCTGTTTTAGCGGTCTGCGTTTCACTTTTTATTTTCTGTTTTGCCCCACTCGCGTCGTCTTTAAACATCTCAGCAGTTGGCTCAGTGAGCCTAAAAGACCTTCCCTCCCTTTAGCATGATTACTTTTTAAAAAACAAACGATGCATGTCGAACTGTTACTCAAGGCGCCATCTGGTCTTCATAAAAGTTACATCTCTCAAGAAATATTTCGATGGGAGACCATTGTTAGATTCTTGACCCTAAATTCCCAGTCAATAATTGTGTGGGAATAACTGTGATCAGGAAGTTGCAAACAAAAACTAACATGAACTGTAAATCACACTTATCAAAATCACTGTTTTTATGTGATGGCTTGTTGGTATCCATCCTTAAATGTGAACGTTAAGAGGACTGACGCACGAGTGCGAGTAACAAATGATTCGCAGTCAGATGTAAACACGTATGCGCACAAACAGAGTTTCTAGCGATAGGGAGTCTTTTCCCTCCTTGTGGGTTTGTGCTCCTGGCATCACTTTGCTCGTTCAAGACCTAATTCTTCACTGATCTCCCGGCAGGTTTAAACATATTCAATAAGCTGGGTGAATGAATAATTCACAGCGGCAACCTGTGAAGAAGCCTGGAGCACGACTCCCTCACAGATTCTTATTTTCAGCTTCCTGCTGTTTCGACTTTCAATCTTCTCCTTCCCCACCTACCGTCTTGGGATTATCGTCAATATTTTATACCGGACACAACAACCTGGACCGAGCACCACGTGATAGGTGTCTAATTTTTTCGATTTTAAACATTCCCAGGTCTGGAAAAGTATGGGATGTGGACAAGATATAGTTTTGTCCTAATGAATCAATTCTGGTGTTGGCAAAAATGCTTTGTCGTCATATCAGTTATGCACTTATTGTACACTGTATCGTAACTCTCCAGCCCACATTCAATTGTGGTATCTTGAATACCTGCTACTACTTCTTGCTCCTACTTACAATTCAGCTTTATTCATCGTGCCTTGAATGTGTAATGGAAATTACCCCAGTCAGCATGGCGTCTTCAGAGTTAGGAAAAAAAAGTTGAGAGTTGAACTGAATTTGAACTGAAGGCTTTCTGGTGACCTTTTTATAGTAACCAAATTAAATTATGCTAACATACAAATTGGTGCCTGTAACCACACACAAAAAAAGGAATTTCCCCCTATCCAAAAGAGAAATATGTTGAATTGCAACAGCCATTGCTTTTGCATTTCAGAGTACTTACAAAAGCAGACTGAGATGAAAACGAGCACATTGTGATCATGCCACGACAGTTGTGCAAAAGTTTGATGTAGGCCCAGCTCCTATTGTTGTTTCCTGTTACACCTCTGATAGTATGGCCGACTAACCCAATTCTCAGTTGGCTTTGATGGTAACATCTAACTTCTAGTTCATGTTTGACTTTCTTCTTGTTAACAATGCAGTGGTATACTATTCCTGAAACAAGATGACAAAAATACTTCTGGAAAACAATACCGATTCATAATGAGAGTTAGTTTAAAATAGGACCTGGTTTGGTTTAACTAGCACATTCATTTTCTCTCCGAATAGTGTTTTGCAATTTCAGAACATGGAGGGAAAAGTTGCCTCCATGCTACAACACATACGTTAGATCTAAAGCTATGTGTTGTGATTGGTTAGTAAACAGTCCAAGGGTGAATCCCAAATCTCGCCTTAAGTCATTAAGGACAAAATAATGGTGGTATTCCGCTATTCCATTCGAACATGACCGGACAGGGTTTTTTTCCACAATAGAATGAGACTCCTAATTAGCCATCTAGCCCACTTTTAGAAACGTTCAGAATCACCTTTCATCTTCTTCACATTCTCCTCTGTGTTAACTTATAACCAACAATGCTCAACCTCAAATATTGTCTCGCTCCCTTGCTCTTTTCTTTGCCACTTGATGCTTGAAATTTATATTCCATAAAGCGTAGAATAAGAATAGCTTCAAGGAGATAGATGAATATAGAAAATGTAATTGGAAAATACCGGTCCGCGGTATGAAAAAGGTTGATGACCCGCACTATATGGTGCATTTCTATGAATGTGTTTGTGGATGGTTGTTTGTCTCAACCTGCCCTGCGATTGGCTGGCAACCAATTCAGGGTGTAGACTCTGGTCTCTGTGGTTAATATTTTTTTTATGCAGCATGAAGACAATCCACTCAAACCCACGGAGAGGGAAGAAGGAATTGAAGGAAATGGGGCAACGTTTCAGGAGGAGACTACAATCTCCAAAGAGGGAAATGAGAGCAAAAAGTTAAAAGAGAGTCATTAACGGCTCAAAGCCAAGGAGTCTCCCGTAACGCTAAGTGAATCAAATCAATCCGTCACGGTGGCACTGAATAACAAGACCTCTCTCATGACCTTAAAAATGATTACCTCCAGCAGGTCACAAAGAGGCAGACACAATACAGACGTGAGACGTAATACGGAACATATTAAGGCATTCTGCTGCCAATGTCAGTAAATAGCAGACTGATAATTGAATGTCACATTAAAATCCTTCTGATTTATTATGGGCTGTGTTAGATCTGCTCAGTTTGACCTGTCAATCTTAAATGTTAAATCTGTTCGACACACGGATACACTGTCGATTTGTTGCCGGGCTTTTGGTCGCCGATCTTTTGGTCGCCGGTCTTTTGGTCGCCCGGAAGGTTATTGATAATTACCATTTAAATTGTTGCTCAAATTCCCTAAATACAAACTGCGAATTACTATTCAGTCATACTTAATGCCCTAGTAATTATTAGGCTAAAGAAAAGCTCAAAATTTCCCGGACTTTTATTGTTTTTTGTTGGAGAACTTGTTGACTGACGTAGCTTCTTAAAGGGACAACGCATGTTCATACAAAGTCTTATACACTCACACGTCGGCTCAGTGAAACTGCTCATGGCCATTGTTGGCTTTTATTGATGCGTAGACCGTGTTGTTTTACCTTGTTTTGTCGCCGGTCTTTTGGTCGTCGGTCTTTTGGTCGCCAGTCTTTTGGTCCCCCGTTGTTGCGGTCCGGGCAACCAAAAGACCGCGACCAAAAGACCGGCGACCAATCGACCGCACACGGACACGCGTGCCTATGATCGAACCCAATGTGACCATTCTACGTCCCATTGAAAGTTAGATGAGAAATGTCTCTTAAAAGGATTCTAGTGGATTTGAGTCTGTTTTCCTGAGTCATACATGACTTATGTAATCATAACATGGCATTTTGTTTGTCATCCGTCACTCAAAAGAAAACATGCACACGCAGAGGAATCACATTTTTTATTTAAAAAGAACAGTTGTTACGGTGGAAGATGAGAAGTTGAACTGGTGACTCCATTCTTAGGAAATCTATTGACTCCTAACGAGGGCATGATTAAATTACCTCCTCGCTTCATTTCTGCTCCTATTTTTCGTGTGATTAGATCAATGTGGCATCATTTGCTAGAATATTGACCCAAGGTTGGATCCACTTTAACTCCAGGTCCACCTTCCCGTTTTTTTAGAGCATTACAAGAAATCCAGTATTCATGTGTCGTGAATATTGCAGTGGAAAATGGTGGCACGCTAGTCCATCGTTATTGTTTTCTTGAAACAAAAAAGAGGAACGTTGGCATGGTGGAAGAGTGGATGACAGCAGCCTCTGGTAGCAGTAGAGGTATTAAAGTGGGTCCTTGGAGGCGGAGACCCAACCCTTCAAGTCAAATTCATTTGATTGAATTTAGTCTGACATTGTGAAGCGGCGTTATTTGCTCTTAAAATGTGACTTTTAGACAGTATAGTTGTCGTTGGAAGTAGAAATACTGTGATAGTTGTGACTTAAAAGCTAGCGTGGCCTTGTCAGTTATATGCTCTCAAAGTTTGCTCTATATGTCAGTTATTTTATGTTAAAAGTAGGACCTTTTGGGTGCTGTGAACTGAGATAGTTTTGACATGTTTTAGTCTTTAGTCTAGATTTTTTTGTGTTTTTTTATTGAAATGTTAGGTTTTAGACTAAAGGTTTGCTGTAAAAGTGGAATCTCCAGAAAATTACGACTTATAATGAGTTGATATGCAGGAAAATGCCATGTTGGCGTGGTAGACTTTATTACTTGGTTCTCAAAATGTCACTTGTAGATGGCAATTTTATCATTTTAGAAGTTGTAGCTCACATCATTTGCAGAGGTTGATTATTGTAATTTTTTTAAACATTACTGTCAGAATGCATTAGAGCAATTGTGGACAAAAACAAACATGAGCCTAACAGCAAGCATCTTTTCATTTTTTTCTTCTAATTTTCTTTTTTAAATATCAATTTACACACATTTCCCTCAACTTTCTACTGCTGTACTTGCTCTTGCACCATCCTCTATCCTTATACCTGAAATTGTTTAAATAATCCAATAGGTTTGACGAATCTCCCTCATTGTCTCTTTACATCTCCCGCGGTGTTGTAATGTTTTATTAGCATGAGAATGCCCAGCAAAGCTTTGACAAATAAACACACAAGTGATGAATTTCCCTCTAAACAGCCACTAAATAACCACAATTTGAACACATGTACAGCTGAAAGACAGATACTAGAGATAATAAGATCTGCTGTGTATTCAGCCCAGCGGAATGAGATTAGAGATCGAGAGCGTGTATAAAAAGTATAGCTTGTCGGTGCGTGCCAGCATATCATATCCTCTTATTTAATTGAGATGGCACATTCATTCCATATTCCAGAAAATGTAGAAAATATGGCCATATTTCAGCCAAAGAGCTAACAAGGAAATTGAAAGAAGCCTTTTTTCACACTAGCGGTAGCCCAATTTGAAAGACCGCCATGGCAAAGCTCAAGGCGATTAAAGTGCTTTATTTTGAGGGAACATGCAAAACTTGGGATGGGAAGCCCAGAAACCACCGAGTATCGAACCCTAGATCTCAGAGCTGCGAGATGGACATGCTTACCTTAATGACTAGCGAATAAATTGCCGTTCAAAGAACTACCAACCAATGTTAAATTCATGAGACTTGACTATGTTATGTTAGAATTTCGGTCGATATTGCCGAATGCTATCATGAGAATGTGATGCCGCGATTAATTCTCATGGGCGATTCGACTCCACCTTCGCAATTCGTTTTCTGTAATGGCGAAAAACGAGGTCTCATAAATCGCGGCATTGAAGCTGGCTCACGCCGATGCTGATGATGCGCTTTATGCCGGCGACTGCAAGGGGACGTCAGGGTGAATCAATCCAACATTGATTTTTTTTTTTCCCTGACCGACACAAAGAACTCTTTGTCCTCTCGCCGAGTCCGGCCACGATTTATGACCGTTGGGGAAATCGGGGACAGACTTTAAATGTCTTGTTTACGTGATGATGACGATGATGCAGGCAGGTGGACAGGCAGACTTGGTCGCGGTGGTGATGGCAGATAATGAGCTCGGAGAGCGCGTCGCATCCCTGAGCCGCCGCGCGTTTAACGAGGTCGGCAACCCGCTGTGCGGCGAGCTAACTGACTGTTAATTGGTGTCTGATCCAAACACACACAACACTTTTATACGGGGCATAACAAGGTCCTGCAACATGCGGGATGGCGACAAAGTGAATTTAGGGATGTCCTTTTCATGTAGCTCTTTTCATCCTATCCTATCTAGTTGACATCCAATCCATTTGAGCTGGGAAGGTTTTTTTTTTCATTCGCTGCCGTCCCTCCCGCTTCAAATGGACTGGACGTCCGTCAGTATCAAGGCAGCGAGGTACCCAGCAACGTAGCTTTTTCCTCAAACAAATTTTCTCTTAATTAAACTTGGAATCTTTAATTTGATGTTTAAAAATCCAATAGAAATATTATTTTAAAAAGAATTATGGACAATTACATAGGTTTGGGAGGGGATTTTTTTATTTTAAGATTGATTTTGTTGACACCATTTTTTTTCTTTGAAATTATTTTTATCATTACATTTTTTTTTGTCATTTGTATCATTTTAATGCTATTCTGCTTCCTTCTGTGAAAAAATGGGATTTTTTTTCCCTGGCTTTTTTTCCCTCACTTCAAAGCATTTCAACAGCCGTTTGGCCACAGGCGACTGGGAACGTTAAACCCCCCCCCCCCCCCCCCCCACCAAATTGGCTTTTTGTGTTTCTGCTTTGCCGCCCATAAATGTTCTTGACATTTTCAAGAATAAGTGCCAGGAAAATATCAGTGTCAGATGATTACCTGTACATGTAACATTGTACACATACTGAATGTATATGGAAGATGTGACATTCACCACAAGCATCTTAGCATTTTAAGTAGCCGTAATGATAGGAGGCTCGTTTCAACCCTCTTTTTTTATATTTCTGTAAAAAAAAAGAAAAGAAACACGTAATAGTTTCCTCTAATCTTTTCCATTTAAAAGACTACTGAACATGTTCTCTATTTCCATGCTCCCAGACCAATGTTCCTTGCACAGTATGCAGATAATTGGTGTGAGGAAAGTCAATGGCTAATAATTGATGGCGCACCAAGCGGTCGCTTTGAGCTGCTTTTGGTTCGCCAGTGAACAAAAAGCAGTGCGGGTACTGACTTTAAAAAGGCAGAATATCGGCGCACAAATCCATCAGAAGAATGAGCTGCTGTTATTGCCAAAACAGTAGCAACACTCATATCTGTTAGGATAATTTATCCAATGATGAATCAGCCTCTTTAAGTGCGTGGTGTAAATGTTACTTGCTGCATCGCATCATTTTTCACTTTGGAAACACATATCTGCTCTTAACGCCTAGTATACTACCTCATACATAGGGATGGAAATAAAAATAGCATTATGGATATTTTAGCTTCAGTGATTGGTTGAACTTTTTTGTAGTGTGTCACTAATAAAAAAAGACTGTTTTTCTTATCAATTAATGGGAAATATGATTGCGGTCAAAAGTCCTATTGCATTGGAGGGAATCTTATCATGTACTTCAAATATTATCATTGGATGTATGGGAATTGTTGTTTATTCAAGACTAAGGTAAATATTTTCTTAATCAGAATAAAATGTTTCATTATTTAGATTTTTGCGCAGGAAGTAAAGCCGCTGTTGAATGTTTTTTTTTTTGGCCAATACTGCGGTGTTGGTGGTCTAAAGCCCCATGCACAAACTGCACTTCAAGTGCAATAAGGCACGATGTACATATTTTACACAGAACAGCCCATTTTTATTGAATTTAACATTTATTCTTTTCGTAATTCAACTGAATAGTAATTGAAATGAGTCATTCATTAAGGACGTCTACTAGTGACAAACTTATTTAATTTCACAGCAGAAGGATGAGAGAAGCCACATGACTGGATGTCTTGCTTTTTATTTCTATTGCTTAAAGTGAAATATAACTGATTGCATTAAATACAGAAACGTATAGAAGATTCCAGAGTTTGGAATATTGCCAAGTATATCTTTGTCAAAGGAATCGATTCTATCATACCACCATGAAATTGGTGATCTACACTGGTTTGTTATGAGCCTTTATTTTTTCTAGTTGATGTTTTGTTTTGCTAGCAGGTTGCGTTTGTGGTTATTGCCTCCATCACTCTTGTTTTTCCTCAGGTATAAGGAGAAGCCATAAGGGAGTTTTGATGACACATGTCACAGTGACCAATCACAATGACGTGACTTCCATATACAAAAGCCTGCTGGGCTAAGTACAATGGGGGGATGTGGAGTAATGTTGCTCCGGCAACCGACTAAAACACCAGCCTGAGGGTTAAAAACACGCAATGGGATTTGAAATTGGCATTTTATTTATTCATATTCCCTTATGTTATCATTTCATTTTCTTTGCAGATTAAAATTTCACTCATCCGTGTTCCATATTCATGCCACTCACTGGCACATAATGTGGAGCAAGTTATTGGAAGGTACATTAGGAAATGACTCCATTTGCAGTTTGATGTATTACCCATAGTTAAATTAAAATTCTTAATCACGTATTTCAGATGTGCGGAGCTTCCCACTCGGCGTGCCTGGTGTGTGTTGGGTTAAATTTTCATCCCCTTTTTTTAAAAAGCAGGAAATGATTAAGACCAATGACCTTTTGTCCAAAAGGCATCCATTTTTTGGATGACCGCGGTAATAATTTAAATAGCAGTCAATCACAGAACCATCATTTATGTTAAAATACTTGTAAGTAAAGTACTGATTGAAACTAATCTTGTGTAAAATTCAAAAAATGCAGCGACTCAAATTTATTTTGGTACAAACAGGGGAAAATTAGTTTTACTGGGAATCATATACAGTGGATTATCTGTTTTGATACCTTTTCCATACTTTCATAGTGTTGATTGAAAATAACTCGCTTGTTTTGGTTCATGATTTCACGTAATGAGAACACTGAGTTCCAATAACTCGGCTTAAAAAATAGCAATGCTTAATTAATTAGCTCAATGCCATCACATTTGCCACAAATCATTTTTGAAAACCAAAAATTCTATGCAGTTTTGTTGTTTTGCCTTTTCAGTCATAGCTACTCAGCCACTTATATCAACTGCCTTTATTTGTGTCTCCTTTTCATTGCATCTGCCAAGGTTGAAAAAGAATAAAAATGTTTTGACCAAGTATTTTCAGGGAGAATCTGCCACTCACCCGTTGTAGCTAATAGAGTAGAGTAGTCACACGCCACGCGGGTATTACGTTCAATCAGAGTGGATCTAGTTTATTATGCGTTCGCATTAGGTGTTCCAAAATATTCTGAAATGCAGTCGGATTTCACGCATCGTCTAACACCAACAGTTGTGGTCACGCTAAAGTTACGCTAGAAACGGCGGACTGAAAATGTCCATACCATTGAATAAAATAAATTGAATCGAATGATGCTTTAAAAGATATTTAAAACATCTCCTTTATATCAAGATATGGGACTTTTTCTTGTATCGGGATGCCAGGTTCTACTAGATGACCTTAAATGAGATCTAAACTATCACCGTGATTGATTTTCTTATCCGACATTTGGACTGCGTAAGACCTGGGAATAGAGGACATTTGGTTTCCCAACCATTGTTTAATGCTAATTCTTTTTTTCTCTCCATCTTCTACAAAGTTAACACATTCATAATCCACAATTTGGAATGTGGGAACACATTTCCTCAGTACAAATAAGACAAAATCAAGTCATTCTTGTTTTTTTTCTTCTGCTGGCCTTATAATCGGTCATCAGCCACAAAATAGATCCTAATCTAGGCGGAGTGCATGATTCTATGGAGCAGACGGACGGACGAATGAACAGATGGACGGACTCAAGCCGTAGGAGTAATTTCTACGCTATAGAAGACGCAATTGTAATCGTCTTTGTCCTTCACGATTTTTACTTAATGGAGTATGACGACTGCTTCCTTCCTTTCTCCATTTCTCGGATCGGTTAAGAACATTGACTCACTTGGGCGCGTGATGACTATAATCAGATTTCACCTCCATTCTCCCTTGGTACAAATGTGACAAACGAAGGGGAACGTCTTTAATAGCTTTGCCAGGCACCCCGGTAACACCCCTCCGTATCCCGGCTACGCCCTGTGTTAGTATCAACGCATTATCCACTGTCAATGGCACAATGCAGGCATTGTCATCAATCATCCCGACCTGCATCGCAAATCACGTGTTGCCATGCAGAATGTTATACGTAACATGGTCAGCAAGAGGGAAATGGAAAGTGCCAATGGTGCTGACGTTAATCCATGACATTTAGTCATTATTTTAATGATGACGGTTATCCATTTCATTCATAAAGGGCTTTCAGCCAAAGTACTGTTCAGATAAGAAAAACACAGTCTCATGCGTGTGGGCTTGTTAAAAGAAGTTTGTAAGTAAAACAGAAGCAATATTGATTAAAATGCAACAAAATCATATGCGATGGTAAACCAATATGTATTTAGTTTTTCTTCAAAAGGCTTTCTTTTGTTGTGATTCCACAAAGTTGGTGCTCAAACAGAAAAAGGCCTGTTAGCGTCTTATCGACTTTTGGGTAAATTAGATCACCGATTCCCTATAAGCACAGATTCCATCTGGGAACATAAGTATTCCTTCAGATATACTAGCGTTGAACCATTTTCAATCTTATCAATTAAAAGCAGTACCTTAATCTCTTCTCTAACCTGAACTGAGAGCTAGTATTGGGATGTCAATAGACTGGAGTTATATAGTCATGACTCACACAGTTAAAACCCAAGCTTCCACATTTTGGAGTACCTTGAAAAGTGTGTAAATGTTAAATAGCATTGCAATGATTACTGCCGTCCAGTTCGCTCAGGTTCAATGAAACGGATGTCTATCGTTGACAGAAGCTAATGAGTTGATAATGAATTAGATTCCCAATGGAAATAATTTGACAGTCAGCTGTCATGCCCTGACATATAGTAATCGTGCTTGGACGCACAAAGACGCTGTTTCCCTGATCACGTTCCATATCAAATTTGACTAAATACTAGATGTATTCACTATATCGTCATCGCCAGATATGAGGCAAAAGACACCCTGTGCACTCGAAATGCTACATGATGAAATTCTTCCCCAAGAAGGCTGAAGAAAAGGTCACAAATGCAATTACTGTGGTCGCAGTCTCGGGCCCTGATCATGACACCCCACGAAGGACCAAAAAATTCCTTTTCCTGTCATGTAACCCTTGTTTTTTTTTGTTTTTTTATCTTCCACCCCTAATTGTGAGTCATCCCTCATCCGCTCTCGAATAAATCTCCCAGCGCCCGCCATTCTTTTGTGCTATCGTGGTGGCGTCGCCTAGTAAAAAATAAAAACTTCATCATGGAGCACCGTGATGAACGACTTCCATAAAATGCGGCCGTCGGTTTGGAAGGTGGCGCGAGCTACAATGTCTCAGAGAGGTCGACCTCACTGCGTCGTTGTGATGATGGAAAAGCAGGTGTAATACTGTAAACAAGAATTATAAATAGGGTTTAGTGAGGGTCCCTATTCTCAGTTAAGGCTATTAGGATTTATGATAACATATTTCAACAGGCGTTTGTAGTACTTTCAGTCTCCCTTTTTACATTCAATCCTTCTTTCTATCCTCATGTCTTTTCATTGGTCCTTCCTTCCTTCATTCTTCCTTCCTTGCAGCTGTACTATTATCCGCACTATAAGGTGCACCGTAAATAAAATTAAATCTTTAAATTTGTTTCATATATAAGGCGCACTGCATTATGAGACACAGTGGTAGTTGTAGTCGAAATAGCAGGGGTTTGTGTATACATACATCCACTAGATGGAGCTGTAGTAGTTGTAATGATTAGAAGTTGTCTGATACATCAACTAGATGGAGCTGTGCTAAAGAGAATTTTCATATAATTAGCCAATATTGGTTAATATATATATATGGTGCACCTGATTATAAGGCGCACTGCCAGCTTTTTAGTATTTTAGTTGCACCTTATAGTGCGGAAAATACGGTATTTCTTTGCATAACATTCCCTATACATAAAATTTCCTGTTTTTCTTCATATTTTTGTGTGTAATGTAAGACACTATGTAAATTAGCATTAGTATGAGCGCACATATTTGTTTGTGCATGAAGTGAGGTTTGATTGTACTAGCTAGTACGGCACTGTGAATGCAACGCGAGCGACAATTGTGTGTGTTATGGGTAATTTAACGAGTGAATAGAAATGTTTTTGTAACGTTTAATTTTTATGCCAAAAGAGCTTTGCTCCACAGTGAATCATTCCTTCTGTAAATCTCCCATTGTGGTCTCTCTGCATAACAGCTTATTGATTGGAGCAAACAATATGTTAAAATTTAGTTGTTTCACCAGACTGGAAAAGGCAAAATGAGGAAAATAAATCTGGACTTGTGTTCCATGTGGATATTTGCATAATTTTTCATTTCTGTAGAGCACCGTGGGGATTGGAATTTCAGCATTTTAATTAGATTGATTTAGACATGATATGATTTTCATTTTTGACATTGCCTAAGTGCTCTATTGCTTCTGAGAAATTGCATGGATTAGCGATGCGAATGCAACATCTGTAACGGGTAATCGCTGATTCTCAAGAGGTTTATATTTACTTCTAACAATAGCTCTAAAAGCCTTTTTAAACTGTATTCCACAGATCTTTGTTCATTTTTCTCCTAGGAAGAAAAGCATTGTGACACTACTTTGAGCATCCTTAAAACAATATTTTGTTTCTAGTGATCACTAAAGTCTCCAATATTTGTAAAACAAACGCAGCAGTTGAATTTTCTTGTCTTTTTGTGAGGTCTTCACACAGTTTGAAATAGGCATAGACCTTTTCTTGGCATATGAATCATTTTGGCAGGCAATTTCATGAGCCATCTGCAAATCTTCACCTTAATTTTGAAACATTTTTCATCCTGGGATTTCATCTCCTTTATTTAAGGCAAAATCAAAACTTCAACATTAGTATTTTTCACTGTGCTTTGCATCACTATTGTGTCAGATGTCTGGGTGAGCCTGAGAGCTCATTATCTTCCTCCTTTTTTATATTTTGACGTCTTCACTGGAGGGAATATCTGACAAATAGAAAGAAGCGATGGGTGAAGATATTCAGTGGACGGCGCAGTTTTTCCTTAGCGTCTTTCATCATCCTGTCGCCTTGTGGGGATGATGACTCTTTTCTTTCCAGAGCCTCTTTGACTTTCGGCCTTGACCCGCACGCCAAACATCGTCACGCTTGACAAATGCAGCCTTGGTTGGCATTATTCACCTTTAAATACATTTTGAACACCAAAATGGAGGTTATAAAAAGCCTGGTCAATTTTGATTGAATCAATTTGACTATAGAGCAGGGGTGTCAGACTCGGGTTGGTTCGCGGGCCGCGTTAACGTCAACTCGTTTTCATGTGGGCCGGACTATTTTAGATAAACTTAGATAGACTTTTTATAAATGGATTAAATAAACTGGATCAAAAGTCCTGAATATTCAGTTTTTTTATAGATCTAAAACAATGTTTATTTTAGCTATTTTATATATATTTTTAGATTTTACAAAATGATTTTTGAACTAAAAACGCATGAAAAAAATGGATTAAAAAATTACAATCATTGATTTAAAAGGGAGAAAATCAGGAAATTTAATGTACATCTATACTTTTCATTTTAATTTGATCCTAAAACAAAGTCGGCACTCATGATTTACTTTCCCGGGCCACACAAAATGATGCGGCGGGCCAGATTTGGCCCCCGGGCCGCCACTTTGACACATGAAGCTGCATATCAGCTTCAGTGCCGTTAGCCCATGCATTCTCTTTGGCAGTCAATGGTAATCCCCAATCTTCCCAGTCTAAATCGAATGGATGTCTATCGCCATCAGCAACAGTTTCTAAGTACTTTTGAAGAGAACATGCAAGCCCCTTAAATTGTCAATCCGGATATCTAATTTTGTGTTTCTACCTTTAAAAACTGCTGTCCAACAAAAATGTCCGCTCGAATGTTTGGTATTGACCGACCAGTATGATTGGGTACTTTTGGTCAACGCTCCGATTGGAATGAAATAGTCCTTTTAAACCAAAATGCTTCACATCTGGGTTATCTCCTACTGATTGAGCTTTTGGCCATTTTGTCTATCCACCTGTTGATTACAGACATTTTTCACTGGCAATATCAAAATAGTTGGATGCACTGCTTTTGCTGAATGGGCGTAACCCCCCACTCGGTTCCAAATCACATTCCTGCCGATTCTCACCATTTTCAGATCTGTTGTAAGCAACTCAATCGAAATGACCCATGTCAATATCCAGACAACATATCTTTTTGTTGTTGTCCTTTTTTTAAACTCCAAGTAGAAGCTTGCAGAGTTTATTGATTGCAATTCACGGGAAGATTTCATGCGAATTAAAAATGAAAGTCTGTGTGCATCTGGGATACAATGCGGCTCCTTGACCATAACTAGATCAATACTGCAAATGCATTGAGAGATCTCAAACTATGTTGACAGGAAAAATGCGAGGTTTGCTTCTGTTAGCTTCACTGACATTAGTATGCATGTAGCACCATAGCGGAGCGTCGACATACTGATGCATGTAAACATATTCTTTTGTCTCTGAACTAATTAAAAGCAGTTGCTGGATTATCTATGTTTTCAAAGCAGATGGGCCTTCGTTAGGCTAATGAGGTGGGTGGAGCCAGCTGGCAGAGCCGCTGACAGGCACGATAAAACAGTTTGACACCACATAAACAACTTTTTCTACAATGCGTTCTAGTATCCTTTTGTCTAAGTTTTGTGTTCCGGAAGTCCCACTTGACCTTTTTTTTAATTGAATTGAATTTTATTGTTATTATGCAAGTATAATGAGATTTAAAGCTTTCACCACATCGTGCACAAATAACGACAACAAAGAGACAAATAAATAAGACATTTTTATTTGGGTGATGCTGTTGTCCCACACAATTTTGCATATTTCTGTGGATTTGTGTCAGCTTACTGTCAGGTTTTAAGTGATTGAAATGCGGCATTTACTATATTCACTTTTATAAGCCTCTCAACGTTGTCATATGTGGAAAGAGTAACAAGTCAGTCACTAGTTAGCCGTAATTCCTCTTTACTGTAGCCATGTTTCCTCCAACGAGTACATTTTGTTACATGAGCTAAAAAAATTAATGCATCATCTTAATTACAGTGGACACCTTTGTTTTTACCCCAAGCCAAAGAGAAAATGAGTTGCTTTAATTAGTGAAAAGCAGTGCAGAGAACAGAGCCACATTGTTTTACTGCTTGATTAAGACATTATATTTTGTGGTCTATTGGAATTGGGGTTCAGATAGTATTGACTTATTTCTTTATGCGGTCACCAATGCATCCATAAAACCGTCATATTTTTTAATGCTTTAGATAAATCGTCTGCTACCTAATACAACGCTGAACATACAAACTCAAATACAAAGCATGATGGATTGATTTCACTTTAAAAAAATACTAGTTTCGCTATAGTAGAAAACTATCATAAACATGTAGCTGAACAGTACAGAAAATCTCATGTTTTGAGCGCATATGGCCAAAATGGTCTAAAAATGGTCCTACTTTTAAACATGAGCGAATACAAATAAAAAAATCTGGAATTCATTTATTTTTCGTAGCGCTTATCCTCACTAGGATCACAGGGGTGCTGTGGTGTACAAAGAAAACCGAAACCATTGCGTGTCTTCCTTCACTTTACCACAAACGGTCATAAAGACTTCCTCAATTAAACAGTATATGCTCACTGCATTTGATTGCATTCAGAGTTTGACTGACCAATGCCTTGCCTTTATTTCCACCAGGTGTTCACCCGGTACGGCAAGTGTTACATGTTCAATGCGGCCGAAGAGGGAAAGTCTCTGCGTACCACGATGAAAGGCGGCACGGGCAATGGGCTGGAGATCATGTTGGACATCCAGCAAGATGAATACCTACCGGTGTGGGGCGACACAGGTGGGTCTTGCTTTGGAACAATAGTCTATGAAAAGTAAACAGGTTTTTGCATGGATGAGAAACTTGCCTCTTCTTCTGAGCCTCGGGGGCTGAGGTTGTTTTTCCATTCTCGCCATTTAGACGTATATATAATTAATGCGGTGGTGACTCACAGGGCTACGAATGGGAACATGGTAGATATGGTCTTATTTTATAGATATTAAAGTACCTTACATGCACTGTTGAAACATCTTTTTACACAATTCTACATAAAAAAAAATGATTTTGAGGTTTTTATTGGAGTTTGATGTAAAATGATCAAAGGCCAGCGTGATGAAGATCTTATAAAACTGCTGGGGACCAGGTTTGATCAGTATATATGACCAAAATAAAACAAAATAACAGGTAGATAGATGAATAAATACAGAACATTTATTTTCCAGTTCGATTTTATGGACACAATTAAATGGTAAATATGCAGACCTGAAAATGAAATGAAAGTATCATGCGTCTAGGAAGTATAACATCCTGGTGTCAGTGACTCAAAAAGCAATAATTGCTATAGAAACATAAAACACAAGTATTTGGAATTTATATCCCTAGTAAAGCCTAAATACTCACATTTTCGATTAGAAATAGCATCATAAATCCAGCCCCACACTAAAATGTACTGTAATTGTACCATTACAATACGTTGTTACCACTTTACAAGTGCTAAGTTAACTACCATTTTTTTATTGTTTTCGGGCAAGCTGCTGGTGATTAACGATATTTTCATACATTTTAATAGTTAAATCAATGTCAACCTTTTGGATTTCAGTTGTGATGTACTCCCTTTTAAATTCAACACAGATGGATAAAAACAGCTACAATATTGGACAGATATCGTTAATGGGGATGAAAGAGTTTAAGATGATTTGAATTATGAGGTTTTGAGTAAGGACCGTGGTCAGGGAATGAAATCAGGTTGTATCTCAGAACACCACGGGCACCTAATAATATTATTTCTACCTCAAGTGCTGGACCTGAAGTCTCTTATTGGTTTTGGACTTCACATGTCACGCGTTGAGGAACATTTTGATTGCTGGGGAAAAATAAACGACTCGCCGGAGTTTCTGTTGCCTGGAGACTGGACGTTATTTAAAGACCTGCTGCCTGTTGTTTTGATTCCCTTTTCTATAAAGCTGCCTGGAAGTTGTTCAAACTCCTGTCCAGCAAACAAGATCATCATTAATCAATAGTTTTAGAAGACGACAAACTGGTACTAACCCCAGTTTGAATCCCTCCTTAACGCCCAAACACAGAATTGAATTGATTCTTAAATCCATACTTAGAAAACATAAGCCTAATATGGATTTTTTTGAAACCATAGTATTAATTTGAGACTAGAACCTTTGCTTGAAACCTTAACTCAGAATTGGTGTTGCACGGATACGATACTAGAATCGGAAGGGGCCCCGATACGGCACCCTTCCCAAGATGGCTCCCATTTACAATCAGCACTTTAACAGACAGCCCTTGTTGCGTGACCGGACGTTTGGTTGCCGGACGTTTGGTTGCTGGACGTTTGGTTGCCGGACGTTTGGTCGCCGGACGTTTGGTCGCCGGACGTTTGGTCGCCGGATGTTTGGTCACCGGACGTTTGGTTACTCGGACATTTGGTCGCCGGACGTTTGGTCACCGGACGTTTGGTCGCCGGACGTTTGGTCGCCCGGACGTTTGGTCGCCAGACGTTTGGTCGCCCGGGTGAATTTAATTTTGAGTGCTGGTTTCAACAGTAGATATTTAGATATTAAACTCTCTCATGAATATAATTTTGAGAGCTGGTTTCAACAGTAAACTGTCATGTTGTAAAACGTACGGCGACCAAACGTCCGGGCGACCAAACGTCTGGCGACCAAACGTCTGGCGACCAAACGTCCGGCGACCAAACGTCCGGGTGACCAAACGTCCGGCGACCAAACGTCCGGCGACCAAATGTCCGAGTACCCCTTGTTGTACTCCCCTGAATTTTGACTGATTGTCAATGCTGCCAAAAAGAAGTGGTAAAAGGAAAATAAGTGTGTGTTTGTTTGTGTTTTATGGCTGTCATATTTTCAATGTATGGGCCGATACTTTAAATGCCGGATAAATGTTAAATGGTAATACCGGTCATAATTTAAAGTTTCATCAACACTGATATTAACATGAGCAACAACATCACAGGAAGTTTTGTCAAAGCTATCATTTTGGCACTGCTTATGTTTGTTTCCCTGCGTGACAAAGAGCCACAAAAACGCTTAATACCAGACGGTTGTCAAAACATGTAATCGTTACAGATTGGATCATATTTTGTAATCCCATCTAATCGTTGGGATTTTCCAGTAAAGCAATTACTCCATGCTAACCCTCATCAATTTTTAGTCTCCCTGTCAAGCTCAGAACACCAACAGAAATAATTAATAAGCAAACAAATGAGGGCCGTGTTGCATCGTTAATGACTGCCATTTCTTTGTCCCGCAGAGGAGATCTTTAAAAAAAAAACAAAGCCAGGCAAACCATCACGGGCCTTTAAAAGCAGCAGGTGGCTACGAACAAATGATGACAGTCATCAGAGCCGATTAAAAGACATTAACAATAATGACAAATCATTTTCTTGTTACCAATGGTTTAAAAACCTAGCATTTGTCTTCCTTTATTTTTTAAATGAAATGAATACAAAATTATACCTAATGAAAACTAGCCCTCACCTAGGCAACCTGACACCTACCTTCAAATTCCAACTTAAAATGACACTTTATCTTGGAACCCAAAGGCAGATTTGAGAAATCTGCTTGAAACTTTAACCCTGCCTTCAAACCACTACTTGATTTCCCCAAAATACTCATTTGTATCCCCGCCTTTAGCCACAAACCTTTATCTCCGACTTCAAATAACTTTTACTTGAAACCCTAATCCAACTTTGAGCTTCATATTTGAAATCCTACCTTAAAATCTTTGACTTTCAAGTCAATCTAAATGGAATCTCACCATCTCCCATCCGATCTGAACATTGCACAAAACATCAATACCCACGTGCTTGTTGTTTTCTGACTTTTACAATCATGGCGTCCTCCCCAAAGCTTTTCTTTTGAGTCTTTTTTCATGCACTACGCACCGGTGCATTATCATCAAGGACAGCTAATTTGCATGGGTAGGCGTTAATGTGCCAAGAAGGCAAAGGGCCGTAAGCAAGAACACAAACAAGGTGAGTTTTAAAACGATGAGAACACTTGATAAATGACTAAACCAATTCATTTACAATGGTGTGTGTGTGTGTGTGTTTCAATCTAGCATTGCTGCAGCCAACAGACAAAAATACATCTCAAAAAATTTGAAAGGTTGTCAAAACACTCAAGTACCCTCAGAACAAATTGTTACTTAGCTTTACACAATATGCCATTATCTTTGAAACGTCACTTTGAAACTCTTGACTTGGAAAAAAATATATAGTAGTTTGCCCATGAAAAAAAAACAATTCTGTTGACTCTTTCATGCACGAATTATTTTTTTTCATGAATTGCATTAAATTTAAATAGGATGGGGGTCTCAGATTTGTGAACTTGGGACCTATTGTGGCCCACAACACAATAATTTGCGGCCCCCATTTGACATCGACTTGTAGTATTAGTGTTCCCTGCACATATCTTGCCATGGGCAATAAAAACATTAATTCCTTTATTGATTCATTTTTCATACCGTTTGGTGGTGCTGGAGCCTATCCCATCCAACTATAGGCAGTCGGCATCTGACAGACATCCTGTTAATAATAATAATGAACTTATTCATTCTCTTTAATGATTCCAAAATAAATGAACCAAAGCGTAAAGTTTCCAATATCAGTTTCTCTCTTTTACCAATACCAAAAAACATATTCTGGTAGTGAATGAGTTAAGTTAATGATCATTTTTGTAGTGAGCACTGTCCCTAAAAAAGGGTTAAAAAATTGAGTTACTCAGTAGTTTTTCTGTATCAGACCTAATCTTTTTTTTTTTTTTTTTTTACCGCTAAATCAACCCTAGAGTCCTATCGATTCTGCTCCATTGCACAAAGCCTGAGAGATTTCAATTTTAACAATGCTCAATTTCATCTCAAGACTTTATGTGATTCTTCTTTCTCTGTCAATCCAAGAGGCCGAGAGAGGGTCATCAGATATCATACTCGTGCTTTTTCATTTCAGTTATTACCCCCCAAAATTTGTCTTCTTCCCCGCTGGCCACCGTAGACACAGGAGTGTATTCCATCCGAGCTGTCGCTATGGCAATGTCATCAGATTTGATGGATTATAGTTAATGGATGAATGAGAGGCGTCTTAATTGAATGCCTACTCTGAAGAGGAGTGTGTTAATGGTGGGATGTTGTTGATTTTTAAATCTTATTCATTCACTTGCTGGCTTTTTAACCATAATCATTATTTTGTGAAAGCACATTTGTTCAAGGTCTGCCCCAAAGTCCTTCACAGACAGCAGGTTGGAAACATTCCTAAATGATAAAGCGATTTTTTTTCTTTTGAAGCGCTAAGCACACATCAATTCTTTTGTAGAAATCAGCTCAAAAGACTCATCACTGCCTTTTATCTAAAGGTGTATTTACACCTGTTCTATTAGTTCGCTTTGTGTGAGAAAGCAACTGCAAAGGGGTTCGGCACAAAGCTAAAATCATACACCTATTTGCACGTAACAGGATTCCGTAGTCACGGGCATTATGGGAAATATTGTTTCTTTAGTAGTACGTCAGCTAACATGAGTCACTACTGCTACTACTACTACTACTACTACTACTACTACTACTACTACTACTACTACTACTACTACTACTACTATTACTATGACTACTACTACTACTACTACTACTACTACTACTACTACTACTACTATTACTACGACTACTACTACTACTACTATTACTACTATTACTACGACTACTACTACTACTATTACTACGACTACTACTACAACTAGGACTACTAATACAACTACTACTACTACAACTAGGACTACTAATACGACTACTACTACTATTACTACGACTACTACTACAACTAGGACTACTAATACGACTACTACTACTACTATTACTACGACTACTACTACAACTAGGACTTCTAATACAACTACTACTACGACTATTACTACTATGACTACTACTATTACGCCTACTACTATTACTACGACTACTACTAGTACCACTAGTACACTTTCGGCTTATCCCGTTAGAGCTTGCCACAGAAAATTATCCTTGGCCATTGAGAAAAATGAAATGTCATTTTCCGTTTGAGCCTCGCCATTAATCTTAAATTCTCCTATTGTTCAGTTCAAATGAATGGGACACCTCTATTAGTGATGAACATTTTTGTTTGTAATTTTAGTTTTTCAGAGCTACATGATTTGATGTACATAGTCATTAATGACAAGAGAGGCGTAATGTTACATTGTCTGAACATGTAACTTAGTGTACACTGTTTGTGTTCATTTAGACATTGATTTATGGGTTAACAGAACCAGAGTACCAGATTCAGAATAAATATAAATGCTAGGATTGACATTAAATCAGGAAGCAGTAAACAATAGAAATATTGTTCTCGTCTGAGACATTTTCCAAAGCAGTTCCCATCTTTTATTATTTCCATCCTTACCTTACATTAAATGAAATCCGGCGTGAACACTTTAATACCATACTAAATTTCATCAAGCAAACAACTTAACTACAAAACTGTATTATATAAAATACAACCACAAAACCACAAGAGAAAAAACAAGAAACAACTAATTTAGGAAGAAATCTATAACTCCAGACACTAGTTTGCAAAATGCTGCTAGGCATGCTAGAAAGTGCAGCTTCAACTCAAAATCTAAAATTAGATCGTCTATCAACTGATTGTGAATAAAATACATTCTGTATCCCTTGCAGAGGAAACGGCTTTCGAAGCGGGGGTCCGAGTCCAGATCCACAGCCAGGCCGAGCCCCCCTTTGTGCACGAGCTGGGCTTCGGCGTTGCCCCTGGCTTTCAAACCTTCGTGGCAACGCAGGAACAGAGGGTGAGTCCACAATATTACAATATTATTAAATTAGCGTTTTCTGCATTTTTCAGTACTTCTTTAAATGTACTTCTTTCATAATGCTCCTTCCACCGCTATTTTGAAAGCCTAACCCATTTTAATCGAATTCAGGCTTGAAATGCTTAGCTTAGATTTAAATCCCAAGCTTTAAACTCTGATTCTAACTTAATGGCATCTTTTGAAACCTTTGCCTCAACCAAAAATTGCCACCCTACCATTTGCTTTAACTGTAACTCAAACTTTAAACCCTCATTTGAACACAGTGTTTTTTTTTTGCAATTTTCTGCATTGTCAGACTATTGAAGCAATTTTTTCCTATTTTTAAACAACCAAACAAAGTCATTGAGCACAATAGTCTACCCTTCTATCTAACAACTGTCTGCCCAGGTATGACTTTGTGTCATTTCCTACCATATTTTGTCACAAACCTGATGGCTTCGCTCTGACCTTGTCTGAACACTGCGATGGTATTCCTAGTGGGGGGTGACAATTCAATTTGACCTCCACCTTTATGTCGGAAATAAAGCCTTCCACTTTTGAAGTTATCAAAATGCCTTCCGGAATCTAAGCGGTGTAAGAAACTCTTTTTATTTCATCTCGGACGCTGGAATTTTTTGGCCCGACAAAAATATATGTTTCCGCCTTGGTTTGTGTCATACAAAAAGTATTATCTTCGCATCTTAGCGTGGACTAGCCTTCAGGGTGAGTGTCTTTGCTTATCTGTCAGCCCACTTTCCTGGCTGGCAAACTCAAGACGAAGCTCATGCATGAAAGCGAGCGCGCACTTTGAGATGGGGGTGCAGAGGAGGCAGTACATTTAAATTTAGATCCCCTCATTAATGAAAACATGGGACAAATGTTATCAACTTGTCAGCCAGAAACTCTCTACTTCTCCTGAAACACTTGCACACTTTATAAACATTATTTGAGGGAAACAGATGTGCGATAGCTCTTGTAGAAAATTGTATACTGAATTGCCTTTAAGTATAAATAATTATGTTAAATTACAAATATACAATGTTAAACACCAAGTGATATAAAAACATGAGATATGATCAAAATATAACAATTACAATTGTCCCGAACCGTGACCGGACGTTTCGTCGAAAGACGTTTGGTCCCCGGACGTTTGGTCTCCGGACGTTTGGTCGACCGGACATTTGGTAGAACGGACGTTTGGTAGAACAGACGTTTGGTCGACCGGACGTTTGGTCGAACGGACGTTTGGTCGAACGGACGTTTGGTCGAACGGACGTTTGGTCGAACGGACGTTTGGTCGAACGGACGTTTGGTAGAACGGACGTTTGGTAGAACGGACGTTTGGTAGAACGGACGTTTGGTAGAACGGACGTTTGGTAGAACGGACGTTTGGTCGCCGGGTTCGCTCGCAGTCAAATTATGACAGAGTTTACTGTTGATATTTTGATTTTAGATATTAAACTCACTCTCTTTCTCTCTCATGATTATAATTTTGAGAGCTGGTTTCAACAGTAACAACTCGGCGACCAAACGTCTGTTCTACCAAACGTCCGTTCTACCAAACGTCCGTTCTACCAAACGTCCGGTCGACCAAACGTCCGGTCGACCAAACGTCCGGTCGACCAAACGTCCGGTCGACCAAACGTCCGGTCGACCAAACGTCCGGTCGACCAAACGTCCGGTCGACCAAACGTCCGGTCGACGAAAGTCTGAGTACCGTCACAAAGACGTCATGAGATTCTCATCAGTTTTTTTTTTATATGTTATTAAATTGTGATGTGTAAATGTTGGAAGTTTGTAGTTGGCTTTGGGTGTTATCAAAACAGTAAAAATACCCTTGAAGGTCTTGGAGCTCCTCAGCAGGAATAGAGGGGTCGATTTGCGGGTAAATGTCATTGATATTCCCCTGGGAGTTGTTGGGTATTTGTCGCTGGCAATTAGAATTAGAATTAATTAGCTCGCTTTGTCAATCACTATTGGGGTCAATTTACAGGTTATAGCCACACCTATTGGTGGTCTTGTCCGTCTATCTTATTAGGTGTCAAGAATCAGTGTCAATGTGTCAATCTCGAGCCAGGGACCAATCACGTGCCTTGTATTCGTGCTGCATATAAATCAGGGCTAAGCAACGCCTTATAGAAAGAGTTACTTGATTTCGAATAATGCGACTATAATTTGATCCACATTTCTGTGATAACAAATTGCCCCGAATTTAATCGTGTTAATTATTTCTCACAATAATTAGGAAACTGAAAAAGGAATAATGTGGAAGCCATGGTTTTAAAACGCATTTTCGAATGATCTCATCCACAACCAGTGGCGCTTCTGTGAAAGGTCTAGAAATTTGGCACACCAAAACTGAAAGCCATAATTTTCCTGGGGTGAGGCCAAGGGAGGGGGGACGGTGTCCGCAATGGCGTTTGGAAGGTGAACAGGAACAGCTTGTCTGGCTGTACATTTGGAATGAGAGAATGTAATGCAAAAGTCATTCTACTGCAATCTAATGTGAGACGAGCTAGTGGAGTGGGCTCCAAATTTATAGGCGACATTCAATACACTATTCCTAGAAAATCACAATGTCTCATCGCCAGTGAGTTATTTAGGCAGGCGGGTTAAATAGAGTGGGTGACCCCTAACACACCATGAAATGCAAATGTGAGATCATCCTGCTTATTTTTGTGTCTCCAAAATGGGAAAGAGGCTCTTGTAGCTGCCGTGTAAATCTAGCCCTCAAAGGCCTTCAAAATCCAACTAAAGTCTTTCCATTTCACATCGCCTTCACTTTTATTGAGTTGTACCTGCGCTGCGAGGCGCGAGTGCGTGATGTTAAAACAAAACAGCCTTTCCCAACAATTTGCCGAGTGAACTGTAAAGCTGCCTCGAGAATAGACCCCCTCACTCCCCCCCCGCTTCAGCACCCGAGTGAAATATTGATGAAGACAACGGCGAGCGCCGCCTAGGCTTTCGCTGCTTATTAGATGGACCGCGATGGGCTCACGTGCCGTGACACCGAATTAATCAAATGGCGAATTAGCCACAATCCACTTTAATTGGGCCCAAAGAGAAGATTAGTTTAGCAGCGGCAGTGATGGAAAGGTTAAACATTGCCGAGTCGCACCTTTCACAGAAGCGTTTAATCGCATCGGAGATGTCAGCACTGTTTTTTTTGGCAGCCAGGGATATAAACAAGCAGCCACAATGTCAAAATGTCAGCTTTTAGAGCAACGGTCGGGAACCTTTTTGACAGAAAGAGCCATAAAGAATTCATATTTTTAGTGCCATTCCTTACAAGCCATACTCAGAATTTAAAATAAAAAATGAGTGAATTTTTTTGTCATTAAATAACTAAATACAAATTAATCCGTTCCTCACACTCTTAAAAAACACCTAAAATAGGATATCACAAAGGAAAAACATGTTTTTAATTGTTCTAATTCACCACCTACACTCACAAAGTAACCAATACCTATCTAGTGGTTATGATCTGCAATAAAATGGGGCATTATTATATACATTACTGTATGGAAGTCTTACTTTCGAGACAGACGGTAGCGACTCATGGCGTAGAGGAGTGAGACTTGATGGTAACACATTCGTTTCGCTACACTACGTAAGATAACAGAAACTTTAAATGAACTTAGATTATTATACACACAGACCTAAAAATAAATTTGAATCTTACGTTGTCGAGCCAGCTCCGTCACGCGTACACCGCTCATGTTTTTCTATTATTTTATGCTTAATTACGATTGTCATCATACTCTTTTGCTTCTCACTACCCTTCAATACACCAGCTTGCTTTGGACCCATTGTTTTTTCACTTACTTCTGCACTGATTAACACAAAAAACACATAAAAAATGCAAACTGTATGGCCGGTGCTCGTAGATATCTTTATGCGACGGAGATCTGGCGAGAAAGATAGAGCGATGCTGTTCTCATAAGCAGTCTCACCTGACGGCCTCAACGGGAACCGTTTCGTATACTCGTATCTCAAATTTGTCTCGTATCTCGGGGCAACAATTTGCTCTGAATTTTTCGCATATCTCAAATTTCTCGTATCTCGAATTTCTCGTATCTCGAATTTCTCGTATCTCGAATTTCTCGTATCTCGAATTTCTCGTATCTCGAATTTCTCGTATCTCGAATTTCTCGTATCTCGAATTTCTCGTATCTCGAATTTCTCGTATCTCGAATTTCTCGTATCTCGAATTTCTCGTATCTCAAATTTCTCGTACCTCAAATTTCTCGTATCTCAAATTTCTCGTACCTCAAATTTCTCGTATCTCAAATTTCTCGTACCTCAAATTTCTCGTATCTCAAATTTCCCGTATCTCAAAGTATTACTGTATATTATTTTGGATCAAGACATTCCCTCCACTCACGTCGTTTTGAAGCTACACCATTTACATTTAGTAGAACGGCTATCACATTTAACAAAACAGTATTATATCAAGTGAAAGTGGAAGTCAACGACTGTGTCGCTTCGGTGAATGCACACTACGTTATGGAACGGCAGCATGTCGTTGTCAAATTGTTTTTGCAATAATACAGTAAAGAAGTCATAAGTGTCAAGTTATGTCTTGCTGTTTTGGTCAGCAGCAGTTAACGTGTTCATAGTCATACAGTATAATTTAAAAAATGGCGAGTTGTGAAAGCTTCGGGGATGTCTGCATTCATTTTTTCGGCTGGCTGCCTTCTTATCATCTGTCACAGCCTCGCACAGCAATCGGCAACATTCCGCACACTTGGCTGCTTTTGATGTTGAGCGGTGAAACGGCTTCCTATTCGGCCGTGCTGATGACACAGAGTGGGCGCGTTTTAGCAAGCAATGTCCCACTTTCACCTGGCACCGTCCCATCTCGCCTCATACAGAACGATGTAGCCGTTGCTCCCTCGTGCGAGACTCATTTCCGAGACAACTGGAGTAATCAAGGGGAAAGATGCTATGTTGCTTGACCCCAGTTGGTGTTTTTTTTATCAGACTGCAGCATGTTGGGGCGTTGCCCTCTTTGTGAAATGATTTTTTCCAAGTGTCTCTTCAACCGTGGAATCGTTTTGTGCTGCTAACGATCAGTGTTTCCGATGAAGTACAAAAAGCACAGTGTTGAGTGCAACACATGATTACATTCTGAACAGCACTTATGTCTTCCGTGAATGATAAATATTCATTCATTTTCCAGACCGCTTATCCTCACAAGGGTCGCAGGGGTTGTTGGAGCCTATCCCAACTGACTATGGGCACCAGGCTAGGGACACTCTAAATTGGTCGCAGGGCACAAGGAGACCGACTGATAACCATACACGCTCACACTCGTACCTAGGGGCAATTTAGAGTGTTTAACCATCTGACCTTGCATAATTTTTTCGGAGGTGGGAGGAAACCAAAGTACCCGGGGAAAACCTGCAAACTCTGCACAGTGAGGACCGTCCTGGAATCGAACTTTTGACTCCAGAAATGTGAGGTCAAAGCGTTTACCGCTCATCCACAGGGCCGCCAATGATAAATTGACCTCCTTTATATCTTGTCTTTGTCGTGTACTTTTTATTTATTTACACGCCTCAGACAAACAGGATTATTTTATGACCTGACTCCACAGTCTTGTGTGGCCGTGTTTATTTTACGAGGATCTATCTGCTCTTCTTTTGGCTTCCAGTTTTGTATTATCCTAAGTGCAGCATCCCTGTAACATTGGATCTTTATGATTATACTCCTAATAATATTTTGACTGTCTGACTCTGATGTAGACTCCCCCACAACAATGAGTGTCTATAGTTTCCAGGGAGCAGTAAAAAAACAAAGAAATAAAAAAAAATCACAATCTTTATTCATAAATTTTAATCCAGCATACAGCACTATTCAATATTAAATTTTCACTATGACATGCGTGCAAATTTTATTCTTATTTATATTTTAGGGACATCCTTGTCATTCGACGGTAGTAAAAATACCTCATATCAGAAATATGAAATATAATGTCTACCACTTGGGGTTATGTATTTTTAACTGTTGCGAGATATTTTTCCAGCATCATTAATTCTCCTGTGGATGAGTGCATTTTATCTCTAAGGCAGTTTTGGTGAATTCCATGTTGTGCAACCGTCCCGTGATCTGAGGGTCAGCTGTATATAATAATCATTTTTATCTTCCTCTTCCCTTGCAGCTCACCTTTCTGCCTCCCCCATGGGGTGAGTGTGAATCTAAGGCTCTAGATTCAGGCTTCTTTCAAGTGTACAGCGTGACCGCCTGTAGGATCGACTGTGAGACACGCTACATTGTGGAAAACTGCAACTGCAGGATGGTGTACATGCCTGGTAGGCCCCGGCAAAATGGAATGCTGTACACAATCAAAGGGTCGTGTTTTGACTCGATCTGGTTCTCCTGACAGGGGATGCCTCCTACTGCACCCCTGAGCAGTACAAAGACTGCGCTGAGCCTGCTCTGGGTGAGTCACATGATCACATCATGCTACCTTTATTTATTTATACGTATTTTTTTGCACTGTTACCATAAAATCTGAAAAAAAAGAACATTGCAGACTGACATTGGACCTTATACTGGCATCGAATATTTTTAACCGAACCAAAGCAGGCATTCTTTTACAATGCTTCTTAGTTAAGTCCTTACATTGACTTGTCAAATGGTCAAATCAATCAAGTAGTTTACTGAAAGCAGTACTTATGCCAAATTTCTGAGATCTTTGTAATGAAGTCCCTAATTTTGAGTTTTTATAGGCAAGGAATCAGTTATATTTTTTCAGTAGAAGAAACACGATGAGCTTGTTCCTTGGGTTTACTTTTGTTTTTCATTTAAATTGTGGTCAGAGTCTCTATCGATCCTGTGAGAGATTAGTCCATTTTTAATCTGCAGACTTCATTTTAATTGGTTTCGCTGTTTACATCTTGTTCAGAGTCATTAGGTCAGCGGTGACCAATTGGAGGCAGGCTAGTGGTGATCCCTAGTTGCGGTTAGGTAATGCTAAATAATCATATTCAGCGACCATCGCTACGGGCTGATTTAAAAAGTCTGTTTGACACTTGAAAAATTAATTTACTCATGGATTAATTAGTTTTTCTTTCATTTCAAAAAAGCTGTTTTGTCAGCTGTTTGTACCTGTAAGTAATTTCTTTTTTTCCGCCCCCTGTTTTCAGCATGACATTCTTTTGACATATTGTTGGCTAAAAAGCCTATTGGGAAATTTGAAAAATAATTATAAATTGTCCAAGCAATAATGGAAGCATTTATAACGCTTTCGGATCAACTGGCGTTTAACCTTATTCCTTTGAGAACAGAGGCGTGTATTTTTACCACTGCCTAAATTAACTGGATAAAATAACAATAAAACAAAGGAAAACTCTTCACTATTTGGGGTGCCAGGTAAACAAATAAATGCAGTCTCCCTGAGTGCAAAACTTCAAGCCACAAAAGTCCAGAGTGAACTACAGAATTATACGGAGGCTTGTCTTCCCTTGTAATTGGGCCCAGGTTGTGATGCCTGGATCACAACATGCAAATCAGGCCCAGTCAAAGCCAATTTGTCAGAAAAAAACTTAGTTTTTTTCGCTCCTTTGAATAATATTTTTTCCAAAAAGATGGCACCTGGCTCCAAGTTGTCAGAAGAGAAAACGCTTTGTACGACTGATTAGCATTTCTGCTTTAGACCTGAAAGTTTTAGAGGAAACTTTGATGGCTTTTCACGCAGAGAAGTTTTCATTATTTCCGCCAAACTGAGGAACCGATATGACAGAATTTTTAAATGAGCGTTAAATTTCCAATTATTACACCAGTCGAGTCTCAGCGTGTCAATCATGACTGAGCCAGTCTTTAGGAATGATGCTTGTTGTAAAGCTTGGTGGGTAGTTTGTGTTTGTCGTTTGATTAGTAGACGTGGTTGTTTTTATTTTTAGCTAAAAAAAGAATACTCTGATTTTGGTCGGTGAGATTTGTATGATTGGTTGGTTAGGTTTTTGAAAAATAGGTGAGTAAAAATATGTTCGTTCTGTTTAATAGTCTATCTAGGCACTGTTTACTTGGACACAGACAACATATATTATCTATAATCCTTATAAAGCATGATTTATGGGTGTGTGAGGGTGTGTGTGTGTGTGTATGTTAAGATTCTCTCGCTACATTTGTCCAAACCGTGCAACGTAGAGTTAAAAAAAATTATAATTGAATTTCTTCACTTTCTCTAAGTGTGTAAACTCAATCTTTTATTTGTTAAAGACCCATTTTTCAAAATAGATTTTTTTTAATAGCGCAACAATTGTCTTTTGGTTCTAAACAAGCAGGTGGAACCGGCGAAGCTAGGCCCCCTTGCTTGTAATCATTAAAAGCCTCACTAATTGATAAGCATCAAATCCAAAACAGCAAATGAGTTCAAAGAAAAATCACTCTGAAAAGAGAATGTCATCTGTAAAGACTGGCAGTGAGATCCCATCTTTTTCTATGCCCTCCACCATCACCTATCACCTTCATCATCAGCTAAGCTGTCTGCAGCCGAGAGCAGCAGCTGCATGTGTCGCACGCCGTGCAACGTGACACGCTACAACAAGGAGCTGTCCATGGTCAAGATCCCCAGCAAGACCTCGGCACGCTACCTGCAGAAAAAGTTCAACAAGTCGGAGAAATACATCTCGTACGCCTGCCGCCATGTTTTGCCCATGACAAAAACGTCGTCATCGATCTTGCAACCTTTTTTCTGTTCTTCACAGAGACAACATTCTGGTGTTGGATGTATTTTTCGAGGCTCTTAATTATGAGACCATCGAGCAGAAGAAAGCCTACGAGGTGGCAGGCCTGCTAGGTAATAGAGATTGCAGACGTTTTAACGAGATTAGGCTATCAAACATCTTGTAAGAGTAATGGAATTGTCTCGAATTTTAAAGCCATGACTTACATACTCATTGTAATGTGGTGCCACATTTTATCCCGTCAAGGTGACATCGGTGGGCAGATGGGGCTCTTTATCGGGGCCAGCATCCTCACCATTCTGGAGCTCTTTGACTATGCTTACGAGGTCAGTCACACAATCTCACTTTAATAAAAACTTCCATGATTTGATAACTTTTCTAAACTTTTGGTTTTTAGGTGGTACGCGACAGACTTCTTTACCTCCTTAGTCGAGAGGATGAGGAGGAAGGTCGCAGAGGAGATGTGGTAAGTGGGCTTTGATTTCATGAACATTATTTTTATTCATCATTTTTTGTTAGTTGTGACATGGCGCATCATTGCCTCTCAATTTTATATATTGTAATATTTGCTCTTTTTTCTATTGCAAAAATGTTTTGCAAATTCTTTATTTTGATGCTTTAGGTTTTCTGACATAAAAACAGCCACAATATTGTTTTTTAAAATCATATTGAACACATTTCTTGTTCAATTTGAATAATTACCTTGCTTAGAGGATTACACATTTTGAAATAATATAATATTATAATTATTTTTTTGCTGTTCACTCATATATATATATATATATATATATATATACATTTATATATACATATGTTTTCAAAAGCGAAATAATATTATTTAAATTATTTGAAACAAAACACTACTAATGTTAGTTTTCTTTATTTCAATTAGTATATTTTTTAAAAGGCTTAAATAATGGCGTAATTTCATTTTGACTTTATATTGAAATAAAACAGTGTGTAGTTTCATTTATTGCATTCTGTCCTTTTATAATTTAATACATTTTTGGGTCCCGTTATCATTTTTTTTGCATGTTTTATTTAAATGACATGCAGCGTAATTTATTTTGTGTGTTTATTTGTTTTAATTCCTAAAATATCATTAGGTACTGATTTAAGTACTCAAATCATATATTCTTGTATTTTAAAAAAACAAAAAAAAACAAAAAACAAAAAAAAAGGAAAGAAATATTGCCTGGGGTTCTTTTTGTAGACTTCTTGCGATCCGGTGGCCAACCACTCGGAGTCCATCAGCCACAGCGTGGCCGTCCCCCTGCAGGCCACTTTGGAGGAGATCGCCTGCTGAGGCCCCCTCGCCCACCGGCCCTTACCGTCCGGCCATTGTCAGGACAGTCAATCACGAGGCGGTAAAAACTCAATTAAGCCTCAGCAGTGCCTGGTCGGGGTCTGAGTATGTCGGGACACGTTTCAATAGCAACTGTTGACAGCTCAATGAACACATGACGGTGACTCCAAACCACCGAAACGCATGTGTCACTCATAACGTGTCCATGTGATGAATGTACAGCTTCAGCTCCGGATTCCCATTTCAGCTTTAAATGGGGTGACCAATCACTCCTTTTTGTGGGACAACCCAGACCAATATTTTAGGGGACACTTTGAATGAGTCCGCTCAAGACACCAACGGCGCACTCGCATCAGACTATCCCAAGTGTGCTAAAACATCCTCATGGATGATTTTTTTGCTTGTTTTTATTGTGCAATCATTGACGAGAGGAGGGATTGCATTCACCACATGACATGTACGTTGCGTGTTCGCATGTAGCCGAGCCTTTTGGAGATCTTTTTCGCCTGTGAATTATTTATATTTCCTCTCTTGATTGCTACTGTGCAAGGCAGCGATGACTTGCAAGTGAAGCGTCACATTCTAAGCATACTTGGTGTGCGAATGTGCCTGAGTGTGGAGTCAACTATTCTCATTTTCTTTTCATACTGCCAATTTTTATGCTGCACAATGAGAAATGTCATTAATACCTGATGAGGTGCCACTTGACAAAGTGTCAAGTGAGCTTAAGACGAATTCCTATTGTCAGTGCGCTCATTTGAGAAGATGTCATTCTCCAGCTGTGATGGACGACACTCAAGGTGGACAGTGAATTTGCGGCAGGTCGTGTAAAAATCGTTTTATGGTGATGTCATTAACCAAAAAATCCCTGACAAATATTCATTATCTGTTCCAAAAGGTCATTTGTTAGCCTGAGTGCTTTTTTATTTATTTTATTTTTTTATTTTTTGTAATGATGATGTATATATATGTGATTTTGTTTCTTTTTAAAAAAAATCTCATTCCCTTTAAGTAATAGTAACAACTCTGGGAATGTTGAGGAGAAATAGAGGAAACAAGTGAGCTTTTATTGAGACTGCCTTCTTTAGTTACTTTACTTTGGGGATTTTGAGAGGTTGTTGGCTTAATCTCATTTGTTTTCAAAGGTGGAAAAAAAGAGAAATGATTCAACAGGAGCTCAGCTGTAGTGTTAAAGAATTCCAATCGTATCTGTCCGCGGCTGGCAAAATGGCAGCGTGTCATCACAACAAAGTGACGAAACGATAACGTACAACGGTTGTTACAAAATGTAATCCTAGACATCTCAAATTTGTACTTTTCCACTTGGCAGGTCAGGGTTACGAATAGGATTAGCTATAGAACACGTGCCGTTTCCAGACGTGCCCCCTTTTTGCTAGCCGCAGACCTTCTCAAGAATTCTGCTTTTTGCTACGTTGCATTACTACATTTAGGGGCTTCATAGTCAAAGGCTTCATTTTAGGACATGGCAGCACTTCATCTGGAATATTTTTGTCATGTTGGTGACCCCCCCAAGCTCTCCCCCTCCCATTGCCAACATCCCAGCATGGTCTCCCTGCCATCTCACTCGGAATTAATTCAAAACTGCACTTTTCAATTCAATTCCCCATCTCGTCCGTTGCACTTCAAAGCCCCCCCGTCTTCGTGTTCCGTCTCGTGTCGCCCATCAACACCTCCTTGGAACTCCTAGCTATTCGTGTGTGATTTCAGTGTGGAACCATTAAATGACACTTTTTGCAATACGTGTCTCTTATTTTCTCCATTTTTTGTTGATCGAGGTTTGCTCCCAAATAAGTTTGTGCAAAATTCAATTCCTATTGTTTTTCTTATCTGCCCTGTAGGAATAACAGAAGTAAAAGTGATGTGTAAAAGAAACGTTGACTTTGACCTTCACAAGACTTTTCAGTCATGTTTTAAAGCTCTTAACACATCTTTAAAGTATAATATTGGCTGGCAACCAATGTCTAGGTCCCCCGCCTACTGCCTATCACTATTTGAGCCGCCAATGTTGTTTTTCATGCTTTTAGTTAAATTTGCCAGTGATGACACACCACTCAAAACAATTCCACATTTATTCAAATCATATTTTCCTCCAGGAAAATGCTATCTATTCACATTCTTAAAATAATTGCTGCAGTGTTTCTTATTCAAACAGTCAGACTCCTTGTAAATTCTTTACCATGGATTGTTGAATGCGATAAGCGACTTTATTCCGGTCTTCCTTCATCACCGATTCATGGAAATGGATGGTAAAAGGAAACTAGACAGTATCTTCTTGTCTTTACTATTACACTCAATTTGTTTTTGTTGTGACCAGCAGCTGTCTTTAGGTGTAAATGTACGCCAGCTGCTACCACACAACACTGTTCATTGAGCAAGACACACAACAGATGTACTCCAAGAGGTATTGAAACATGGATGGATGGAAGAAAGGCAGGATGTTTAAATAGGTGAGTATAGAAATTGCTTAAACAATTATGAACAATTCCATGTTTAGAGGAATGGGTTGGGCAGGACCGCTTTTTGTGCTCGCAAGTGTGTGTGTGTGTGTGTGTGTGTGTATGTATACTTTCAGTTAACACCCTAAACGCAATGGAAATCGCAAATAATCTATCATTGTGTTATTTTGCGGATAAACAAAGTACAATGCCTACCTTTAGAGATTTCATTCATTTTCTGAACCGCTTATCCCCACAAGGGTGCTGGAGCCTATCCCAGCAGACTCAGGGCACCAGGTGGCGGACACCCTGAATCGGTGACCGGCCAATCGCAGGCCACAAGGAGATGGACAACCATTCTCGCTAATATCTAGCAGCAATTTAAATTATGCAACAAGCCTAATCTGCATGTTTTTGGGTTGTGGGAGGAAACCGGAGTACCTGGAGAAAACCCACACAAACTCCACCAGGGATCGAACCCCTGTCAAGCCGGCGCACAAACTACTCGCCCATGCAGACAGTGATTGAAAAATCTTTCAGGATATAACTATAATTTTATATTCATTCCATGTGTAGCAAAGGAAGAAATTGTATTGTATTGCCTATTATAGCTTACCTTGGAGACACCAAAAAAAAATGAAAATGAATTTCCACAGGTGCTATTATAGGATTTCTGTTCCTCTCAACAACAGCAGGCAAAAGCGTTCTGATGCTGTGCTACTGCCCTCCAGTGATAGCTCTCTTTTAGTACTTTTCTGCATTTAGCTGTTGTGCCACTCAGCTCATGAATGAGATTCCCTCAATTGAAGTGCGTAATGAAGCCAGATAGGCTCAAAGTATAGATTCTCGCCTATAAAGTGACTTAATAGGAGAAAAATCCTTCGATGTGCTGCATCATAAGACACTTTTTTAAGACGAGCTCTGGTAGGAAGTGATGACAATAATTTTATGTACTCTTCTCTTCCTAAGATTTAAACATTTTTCTCATCAGCTAAAGTTTTAAAAGGATTCCTTAACCTGATTTAACTCGTGAAAGCTTTGAAGAATCAGTTTAGAATATTAATATCACTCAACTCGTCTCATGAAAAATAATATTATAATAATAAATGCAATGTACAATACAAATTTAGCATGCAATTGAGTATGCTGTAATTTCAACACTAATAATTTGACATTCAATTTGCGCAATTCCATTTTTTCTAAGAATGTCCATACCTTCATATTAGAAATATAGTATAAAATCAAAATACTTGCATCCAAATACAATTGGTAGATTTTAAACTTTATTTTTGAAAATATTTTTTCACTGATAAATTAACATGATCCAATCATAGAAGCTTTAATTTAGGTACAGTATGACGTCTAATTATGAAAAAGAAATCATAATAATAATATTGAAACATACTGCACTACAGTTTGTGCAGGCTTTTCAAGAAAGAGAATTAAATGGACCGCCAACTAAACTCCAATCTCAACCTCTTTTATTCTTTATTTATTATGGCACTTTTTACATGTTTACACAATTGACAAATCAACATTGAGGCTTGTGTGGATTCTTGCACAGCATTCAAAGACCAAAATAAATGTTACATTTGCAATGAAATGCACCCCCGCCCTCACAAATTACCAACCAAAAATGCGAATCCAGTAAGTCATGTTTTATTGCATTTTCCATATGATTAAAACCGAACAACCACAATACACTTGCAATTGTTTATAATTGCCAGATGGCCACGTTATACTTACGTTTATTCAATTTTTTTCAAAATTTTCTGGAGAGGAAATTCATCACCCATTTATATTTAGCAATAGGATTTGTTTGTAATGTGCGAACTGTTCAAGTAAACATTAAAATATCCCCCACCAGAAAAAAATTAAATATTCCTCAATCCATAAAAACGAATGGGGCTCCGCAGTAAACAAGTTGCATTCGTTGGCACACCAGGAGTCACATGTACAATTTTTACATAAAATACGCAAGTGGACATGCAGTTCCTCTGAAAAGAAACGAGTGGAAAAATAAACATATGACACATTCTTTTGGGTATTTACTCCCCCGGAAGCATTCTGTGATCTGTGGTGATTACAAAACATGCTACTAGATGGACTCCAACAGGAGTCGCAGTAAAGCTGACTGAGTAGTTGTCCAAGCCAGGCAGCGAGGAATCAAGCAGTTTTTCAAAGCAAACTGCCTGATAGCAAGTGCAGCAGACCCTCGAGTCCAGTTGAGGGTTAGGGGGTGGCGGTTTGGAGATGTTTTAGGTCCGAACCCAGCCGAGAGGCACCCAAAAACACTCGCGCTCCAGTCTTTCCAAAATACTCCGCAGTTCTGTGCAGGCGCTGGCTGAGTCTTCCTTGATCAGGACCCGGTCAACTAGATGTCCGTACTGGTGATCCATCTGGATTGCAGACTGGCGCATCTCCTGTAGTTCCTCTTCCTGTTCGAGAAGGGAGAAAAACTTGATAATGTTTGAAAATTTCCGATACTTCAAGGCTAGTTTGTTCTACGGCCTGTAACTCAACTACACAGTATGAACATGTTTTTGTGCTTTTAAGGCCAGCAGCTGATTGGTTAGCGCGTCGGCCTCTGGGGGCCTGGGTTCGAATCCAGGTCGGTTTGCATGTTCTGCCCAGGCCTGTGTGGGTTTTCTCCAGGTACTCCAGTTTCTTCCCACATTCCCAAAACATGTGTGGTAGGCTGATTGGACATTCTTAATTGCCCCTATGTATGAGTGTGATCATTTGTCCTTTGTTTCCTTGTGCCCTGCGATTGGTTGGCCACCAATTCGGTACTCGGACGTTTCGTCCCCGGACGTTTGGTCGACCGGACGTTTGGTCGACCGGACGTTTGGTAGAACGGACGTACGGTAGAACAGACGTTTGGTCGCCGGCTTGTTACTGTTGAAACCAGCTTTCAAAATTATAATCATGAGAGGGAGAGTTTAATATCTAAATATCTAATATCAAAATATCAAGAGTAAACTCTGTCATAACTTGACAGCGAGCGAACCCGGCTACCAAACGTCCGTTCTACCAAACGTCCGTTCGACCAAACGTCCGGTCGACCAAACGTCCGGTCGACCAAACGTCCGGTCGACCAAACGTCCGTTCGACCAAACGTCCGGTCGACCAAACGTCTTTCGACGAAACGTACGGTCACGCACCAATTCAGGGTGCCCCCCCATCTCTGGGCCAAAGTCAGCTAGGATAGGCTCTAGCACCCCCGTGACCTTTGTGAGGATAAAGCGGTTCAGAAAATGAATGAATGAAGGAATGTTTGTTGGGAAACATTATTATTTGGTGTCGGGGCAACTGACGGTAATGCGGCCTTGCTCCGCCCCTCCCGGTGAGGTGGCGGCAGTGCGTCGTCGTCTGCTCTCTGGAACCCGCGGTTTCACAAAGACCACGTAGGGTTTGAACTCTGCCGTCCGCAATCTTCTCAAAGCCTGTATATCGGGGGGAAAACACATTAGAACAAATAAAACAGTGGAGGATTGTGGTTATGTGAGCATGAGTGGTACTTGTGGATACCTCAGGCTGAACGTCTACGATGCACATTTTGTTCTTGGCTTGCACTGAGCGGATGGCCTCAATACTGGTGCCATACTGATTCTCCTTGTACTCACCGTGCTCTATGAACCTGAAAACCAGACCAAAGAACCATTTAAACTATCTGGAGTCCACATTCAGTCCAAAGTGGATGTTTTTCTTAAACTTTACAATAAGATCCACTTTGTTTACCAGCTCATACGAAGGACTTTTATAATTGTATTTGTCCACAGTAGCATGCTCAAAAGTATTCTCTGAGAATATTTCCTGCTAGTTGCCTATTAATATCAAAACTAAAATTTTCCAAGTTTTCAACTGTAAAGGTTTCGCATCCCTACTTGTTGTTGATGACATCTGTGTCAAACTGATGCTTGGTGACGAAGTGATACTCCACACCTTCTTTCTCATGAGGTTTCTTAGGCCTGGTGGTATCTGCAGAACACCCGCAAAATTGTTTAAGATTTTCGTCACACCGAAATCAAATTTGGTTCAGGAAAGTAGGGACTCACGTGGTACCGCCACAGCATAGCGATGCGGATTCTCGGCAATAACCCGCTGCTTAAGTTCATTGATCCGTGCCCCAAGAGAACCTTAACCAACAGAAACAAAATAAAAATCATTACCAACCCTAGATTGTTAAGAGGAATAACTATCGAATTAAAGTTAGCTTGACTTAAGTCACCTTATTTACTTCTGACACTGAACTAAGATTGAGCAATATGGTCTTCAGATACTGCAGCAGATTTTTTTTCTTCACAAAACTCATAGTTCTCAAATTTATGTTTTAAGCATTTGACCTTTTGCATAATCCGCCCCAAAAATGAGAATTGACCAATCATAACGTTGTTAAGGGACAACCTCCGTCGCACTTTACCATTCTCCCATTGTTGCAATGCTTATTTCTGTGGTTACTAACTCTGTAACCCAAGTCAGCTCATCAGAATTTACTTGAATTTACAAAACCTGACCTCATTAGTTGGTTCACGCAACTTACCAATCAGAACAACCAGTCGGGGCCTCTCGTTGGGCCTCTGCTGATAACGGGTCACCTCTTCGTAAGTCAGGAACTCCGACTCTCCCGTGTCAGAGCCATCGATTGAGGAGCCTTGTCGGTCTTTACGACTTAGACGGAAGCTTCTACGCAGGCCAGCTGATTCGGCGATGGTCGGGGGGGAAAGGAACAGACAGGATAAAAAAAATCACAATATCATGGGTAGTGTATAGTAAACGAAATACAATTCGATAATTGCTACTCATATCCATGCACTTGGAATGATTCAAAATGTAGATAGTCGCCAATGTGTTCCAACAGTGATTCTCAAAGAGTGGAATTCATATATACTAAAAAAAGTGTTTTTACATCCAACACTGTATAATTTGTTAAGTAGAGTTGACTTATTTTTAAGTACGGTAAATCTTTAAGAACACTTCATAGATGTAACCTTTATTGAAAGGCAGTGTCAATGACCCTACTGTTTATTATCTTACTTAAAATAATATGAAATACATTTTCACGTTTACTTTTTGAAGGACACGTTGGCTTGTTAGACGAATAGTATTCGAGTGACATTGTAATTTTGAGATACTCCGTCGTGTAAAGAGTTCAAGAAGCACTGTCCTAAGAACGAAAAGCTACAGGGCTCAGGCTGGACAGAAGGACCCGACCCTGGGTGGGGGCCCAACGCCACACCAGCAAAGTGGGCTGGTCTACCACGGTCGGGTCCACCTGTCATCCAGACGGCGGACTAGACACCCAAGAGAGGTCGGCCACCGTACCTGAATAAAATTCCCAGGAAAACACCTGACCACAGGAAGGCGCCACTGCGTTACACTTAGGAGAGACTACAACTGGTGTTAGAGCTTCACCTCATTTAGCCTCATACGTGCACACCAGGAAGGTGAACGAGCAGCAGACGTGCCTGGTAGAGTGCGCAATGCGTCCGAGGTGGCAGGAAGGCCTTCGTGGGGTGGTGGATAAGGATAAGGGTGGAATTTGGTCGGTGCTAGGGTTGGGGATATTGGAGCACTGCAGCAGATGCAGGCAGGACAGGGCGGAAGGGGGGGATTGGTTGGGAAGGCATGAAAGGGGGGCTCGGTACAGAGGTGGTATCCAAGCAGGGTACTGAATGTATGGGAAGCACAAATGTCGTTGCGTTACAAAGTGACACGACCAGGTGTTTGAAGATTCCCAATGTTAGCATTCCAGCAGGATGGAGGGAAGCGGACGACTCATGTTTGGCTGAGGGAGGCTTGGAGTTAAGAGCCAGTTTCACACTGAGTGCCAAAACTGGATTGTCTCGTGTCTACTCACCAACCTACCCACACTCCAGTAGTAGTTAGTAAATGGCATCACATTTTTGGAACAATGTATCTGATTCATTGATTCTAATTCGCACCAACTCAAACTTACAGTTACAGTTTCCCCCTATTTCTACGGCAGTATTAAACAAGCCATTTTCCATGTGTCTTTGTGAAAGAGACCAACTTGGAATTGAGGCTTTCTCGTGTTCTAAGGTACTATCACAAAACCACCCACCAAATCCAACCTTTTACATGTGTAAAGGTTGTGTGTAAATGGAACCAAATGGTCACGTTTTACACCTCTGTTATAATGTTCAATGCTTTAAGTCAACACAGGAAATAGCAAACTTCTTCAAAAACTGTTTATGTTGGGATATTGCATTGAGACTGTCTGTAGTAAATGTTCATTTCTACTGCCTTATCGCTGGGATGGCGACAGAATGGTAGTAAAGTTGAAATACAAAGGGTATATTTCCTAGAAATGGCAGAACAGAGTATACATAACCTTCAAAAACCACTTGCCTGGGAAACCCTGTAGGCTTATACAGTTCCCCCTAGAAACTTCCTCTGATTGTCTGATTGGAAACCACCACATCTTTACCTATCATACAATTTAGGGTAGGATAAAAACACCAAAAGGTGATTGGTTTTACAGATCTAGCACTCAATCCTGGACCCTTCTTCGCCAACCCTCAAGCCTGCAGCCAAACATTTGGGACCTCCCCCAGGGCCCATTACATCCGTGGTACCAGCCAAGTGCCATGAAGAGCAAGATTAGGAAAGATGCACACACTCTCACCTATGTACTGTCCATTGAAATAGCCCTCACAGTCACAGTCGTCTGTAGGGAAGTAAGCAGGGAAAACAAGGGATGGGTAAACAATACAGATGAAGGCCACCTTGTAAACACTAAAGGGGAGATGGAATAACGACTGTGTAGGAATGACAGGGTGTAAAAGTGGCAAGATGGGAGCACAATTCAATCAAACGTTCAACAATATTAACTTTACCGTTGCGTGTGATATCCTGCAGAACTGTGGACTAGTGGTTAGTAGTGTAACATCTACTCAATTATGTTATTCTGTATTATCATCTTGGTTTATTTAACTTCCTCTCACATCCCCAAAACGTGCGTTAGCCTAATTAAAGAATTCCGATTTCTAATAGGTTTGAATATGGGTATGAATGAATGAATCTTTGTGCCTTGACATCGGTCATTTGAGATGGGCTCCATGGTTGGGCAGTGATATCAAGTATGGATGCTGTCTGGTTTATTTTATAATGTTGTGCTATTCTGATGAATACAAATGTTTCTTTCTTGCCGTCTATGGAAATTTTAATCCATTTCCTTACTAATTTTCGCAGTATCAGTGTATTATGTTGTTGCAAAAAATGTTGTGATAATAGCATTATGTGAGTTGCTGTCCTTAATCCAGATATTAGTGTTCTGATCATTAAAATTAATTACTGAAGTAACAGGGGAAAAGGGCACGTATACAAAAGTCAGGTAGAATCATTATACAGTATTATTTGGCTGAGTTGTCATATACGACGTCTCTGTCAATATTGAAATATACATGCACATACAATTTTGCCTTGATTTTACTCACCTTTATCACACGCTTGGTCATCTGAGAGAGAAATGAATAAAACTTAGAACACAATTCAAGAACATTAAGGACATTGCTGGCCTAATTTTAAAAAATGGGGGCACTGTCAAAAAACATTTCTCCAGGTAGGTTAGAATGTCCTCATAGTTGGAAATAATGGTTTCTAGAAAGTAAATGGAAATGGAAACACAGATTGCTAGGTGAGCATCTAATGCAAGCTGTGAGCTGTTAAGGCAAGACACATTTTTATCACTATTGTTTCTAACTGATTCACATTACTAGAACTGACAGATATGTCCCAATTTGTATTGTCTAATTTCCTACTTCTAGTTAGAATTTGGAAGTATTTGTGTGAGACGCTAACTACCGATTTAATGCAGCGTTATTTATTTTTTTAACAGAACGGTAGACTAGTCAAAGTCTGGTGGCGCTTTGATGTGTTGAAAATGAAAATTGACATATGCTGAATTTTAAGGCGATAAAAGTCACTAATGGCAAATGTAGCAGGCAGAGCAGAAGCAGAGACCCCAGCTGGGCAGGAGGGGCAATTCAAAGTGGCAGGGGGTGGTTGCTCTCTTGCTAAGCCAGAGTGGTCTCCCCCCCGCTGTTTCTAATCGGATCACACGCAAAGCTTACATTCTATGCCGAACCCGCCCCCCAATCGCCCACGGCAAATTGAACCACCCCTCACCTGGCTGTACCGTATGTAGACAATCAATGACCAAGAGGGGAAAGTGAACTTTCTAAACTAAGACAGATAGAAATGTATTCATTTTCGTGTTATATTTGCGAAAAAGTTAACTTACAGGAAGGCGTTTTGGGGGATTTGGGATTGGGAAGCGTGCCCACTTTCATCCTGTAGGCCAGTCGTCTGTTGGGGAGGAGCATTAAGGCTGTTTGAGTATTTAGTCTAGAGGGCATCATTGTATGCAGTCTCGGACCATTCCATCAATGTTTGTGTTGCGCTTACCTCTCCTGGAAGTGTTTGGACGGGACCAGGCCGGCACGCAGGTTGCTGTCCCCCACACGCTTGGCCTGCCACCACGTAGGGTCATCCTGAGTCACTACCTGAAGGATGTCGCCCCGCTTGAAGGGAAGTCCAGCCTCTTGGCATGGCGTGGCCTTATCTTCCAGAGGGATATAGTCGAACAAGGCTCTTACGTACACCTGGGTTTGACAGATAGTATGTATGTATAAGCATAACAAGACACTCCCACGTGGTACTCGGACGTTTGGTCGACCAGACGTTTGGTCGACCGGACGTTTGGTCGACCGGACGTTTGGTCGAACGGACGTTTGGTAGAATGGACGTTTGGTAGAACGGACGTTTGGTAGAACGGACGTTTGGTAGAACGGACGTTTGGTAGAACGGACGTTTGGTAGAACGGACGTTTGGTCGCCGGGTTGTTACTGTTGAAACCAGCTCTCAAAATTATAATCATGAGAGAGAGTGAGTTTAATATCTAAATATCTAATATCAAAGTATCAACAGTAAACTCTCGAACGCGGCGACCAAACGTCCGGTCGACCAAACGTCCGGGGACCAAACATCTTTTGACGAAACGTCCGGTCACGCTCCCACGTCAATGACCCTTAATATTCACTATCCAGCATAATTCTTTTAAGACACACAAAATTGTTTAATCTTGTTTGTGATTGTCTTCAAAATGGATAACCTTGTCATAAGTAGCCATTTGACATTCTGATTGAGTTTTAAAATAATTGGACGCAAACTTTTGAGATGTGATACAGCTGTTACTGTCGTCATTATAATTGTGATTTTCAAATCATTGCATTGGGCAACATGTAGCTATTTGGCTTAAGGGATACCTAGATAATTACAAGTGGGGACAGATACCATACACTTTATAATAATCCAAAATTTATATTTAAATCGTCAACGGTTTTAATAGCTGGTTTAACAATGGCACGTGCCTTCGACAATGCTTCGGTCAGGCATGGATTGTTGCCCAGAGAAGTTACTTTGACGCTCCATCCGTGTATAATGGCCTTAAACGCCAATTATACGAATAAATCAGATCTTTGGCAAGCTACGCTTAGTGGAGGCTCACCTTACTCTCCCTTAGTCGGTCTTCCTCTTTAATAGCGGGGATAATCTTAAGTGTGATGGAGCCTTGTGACTGCGACTGGATCAGGAAAAAAAAGTTTTCATATTTTAATATGAAGAAAGAGATATGACCTCGACTCATATTGATTTACCAGTAACTGACTGATCTCGTCGGGTCTTTTGTGGACCACCGAGACGCCATTGACTTCCCTGAGTTCATCTCCTACGTGTACCAAACCTTTAAGGAACCAACAGTGGAAAGAAACACAAATCAATTCGGAAGACTCAGCCATGAAAATGATCTCTATATTTTGATGTTTTACTGTTGCAATCTTTTGCCACAACAAAGACATCCTAGATGCTAAATACCGATCAATCCCCAAGGGAGACTCAATATCACATTGGAAGGTTAGCTTTTGATCCTTTAGCCGTCGTCACCTTCATATAATCATGCCTTTTATCAGCAAAGTTACCAAAACGTCAACGGCGGATCATCGTTCTTTGGCTTCCAAAATTAGCTACAAAACCAGAAATAAGGGAGCTGAACAAATTAAAATGAAGCATAAAAAGATGGTGTGCAAAAGCCTGAGGTGCAACCCGATTTAAGTTGGTGCATTAGGGGTTGACTTAGGGTTCAGATAGGATTCACTTCCAATTTACCACTTCTATCCGCAGCACCGCCTCTCATGATACGAGCCACAATCACAGCCCCGGTCGCCTCATCCCGCCGAATCGTGGCGCCCTGAGGTTTAAGCATAGACAGGGAATCGGATGTAAATCATCACCCAATCACTTCATGTTTTGTTTTATCATTACTAACCAAAGGCTCCTTGTTCTTCACCAGACGCACAATTTTCACAGATTCCTCTTCCAGTTCGTCATCGTAGTCGTCCGGGAGGGGCGGCAAGACTGGATCGAAACTCTTCTGAGCGACAATGTCGTGTACGGACAAGAGAGCCTGGCAAGATGAACATAGCCACTTCAGGTATATTGACTACACTGCAATGTTCGTGTACCATTTTTCCCTGAACACCCATAAAGCAAGTCAAAACAAAGCACAAATAAATAAATAAAACACCAATTAAAAAGGCCAATGCCTCACTAAAGTAGCTGTACCACCATTTCCCGTTTCCCCTGATTAATATTTGGGCCACGAGACTAACCAATGGTAGCTTACCTTGACATGTGGCGATGTGAGCAGATAGAGCAGCTCCCCCTCCTCCGTATTCGTCGGTCGACTCTGCAGCTCGTCCGTTACCTGTCAATTACATACGCACGCATGAACTTCCTGTTCAGTGGTTGCTGATGGGGAGCAGGCCCAGGTCAGCACTTTTGCAAGGCCTGCAGGATGTTGATCCCAGAAAGAAATGGGCCTGGCGATGACTTAGCATTTTTTTTTTTACAACCTTTGAGCAGTTCACGTAATGCTTCTTGGCTGGAGCCCACTCGGGGTTATTAACTTCGCCAAGGATATTATTATGCCCTTTATTGTTGTGTCTGTGTGTAGTGACCGTACATCTTCGGCTAGAGAAGAGACGCTCTGCAGGACAGGAGTTGGACTCTGCCTCTCGTACTGTCTCAGTCTCTCGTGGATCTAGAACCGTAAATGTAAATATGCCGCATTAGAGTTGTATACAGCATCAAAGGTGATAAAAAAAAAGTGCTATAATAAAATATATCTCAATACAGCACGCCCAAATTTCGATAATATTGCATGTTTGCCTATGCTACATTTTAAATAAGGATAAGAAATTGACATTGAGTCATATGGAGAATTTTAGAGAATATAAATTTGAATTTTAAAGATCCTTTAAGGTTAAACTAATATGAATACATTGTTGGAGGTTGTTAACAACACCGATGAATTTGAATGCATAAAATTAAATTAATTCACATGAAATAAGGCTTTTGTCTTCACCCATTTTAAACTGAAAATTTCCATCTTTAACATAATATATAAAACAGTGAATGAAATCCACGCACAACTTAACAATTAAAGAATTTCTAAATATTTTTTATTAAGGAACAAATGTCAAATTACATCATTAGCAGCCAAGGTGTTAAAATGAGTACCCCAATGGGGTTAATATGTTTCAGAAAAGCTGGACATAACATGAATTGCTCTGTAAACACACGCTTTGTATTCTAGGTGCAATATCAAACATGAACCTTCATCAGGCATGCCAAGCTCCTCTCGCTGAAAACATCCTTAAGGAATACCATGTCCTCCTTGTGGTTAGCGTCGGGCCTTAACTGCGAAGTAAGAAGGGCCAATGTCTCGTGGAGCCCTTGGAGAAGGAAAAAGATGATGAAGGAACATCACGAAGGATGCTGCAATTCTACTCTCAGCGTCTCATCTCACCTGCTCCTGCTGTGAGCACCGGCATGGCTTCTTTCAGGGATCCTCCAGGTAAGGAGGAGTAAACCTAGTGGGGGGAACGTGGAAAGTAACTCTCGCTCAGTGGGGGGGACAACTGTGTAAGTCATTGATTTTAATGAGGAATGATAGAGAAATGTGGCATGCAAACAGTTTGCATGAGTCCAGTATAGGAGCAGGTTTTTTTGCAGACTCAACGTTTGAAGCATTTAAACTTGTTAGGAATTGTAGAAACAATATAAGAGCAACATTGTTGAGTAGAATAAATGGATAGCCAATAATAATAATCATTCATTCATTTTCCGTGCCTCTAAGTATGGTTATGAGGTGGGGTACACTCTGACTAGGTTACCAGCCAATCCATTAAAAATAATAATAATAATAATGATGATAATAATAATAATAATGTTGATGGTGATGATGATGATAATAATAATGATGGTGATGATAATGATAATAATAATAATAACAATAATAATAACAATAATAACAACAATAATTACAACAATAACAATGATAATAATAATAATAATGATGATAATAATAATGATGATAATAATAATGATGATAATAATGATGCTGATAATAATAATGATGATAATAATAATGATGATAATAATAATAATATAAATTGATTATAAAGCACCATTGTTTAAATGCATTTCAGCATTTGTTTTTATTCTATACAAGTCGTACCATGAAATTTGGTTATTAAAATATGGCAGGACGTCTACGTCAGCAGCTCTACAAATAGACTCAGACAATTTCTGGGTGGCGTTCCAACAAAAATGACGTGCTGCGCGCTCAAATCTCATTAGCAGCTTATCGGGCGAATCACACAAACATGATGGCGCTCACCCGGGCAGATGATTGGACAACGTATTTTCAAAATCACAGCTTAAGAACAACGACCCCAAAAGTGCTCATATTGATTTAAATAACAACTCAGACAACACAGAGGCCAAACAAACCGAATGTATTCAGCTTTAAAAAAAAGAAAGCTTCTCATAACCAAAGTTTTTATCCATTTGCCATGCCAACATTTATCCTCACATAATGTGTTAGTGTTGTAAAATGTGTTCCAAGTGTCATCGTGTGTAACACCACACAACAATGGCCCTGTTTTGCTTGCGTATTGTTAGCGGCATTGCACCAGAAAAATAAATAATAAAAGTCAAGCTGTTCTTTGCTGGCAGTCTGCTAAGATTGGCTACAAATTCTGATATTCCATTGCTACTATACATATTCATTTGTTACACATTTGTCAGCATTTTGCGCAAAATGATGTTTTTTTAATTTAATTGAAACATTTTTATACTGTCGTAGCATGAGTTAAGTATTTTAATAATACTGCCTACTATACTGTAACATTGACAAAATAGAGTGATTTGAGGTAATATGCGGAATCTTAAATTTGGCAAAGTACTGTTCTAATGCCAAATTGAGATACTATTGTAGAAGGATTGTATCAGAAAACATAATATAGAGATAATATCATAATTTTATACTATAGCTACAATGACAAATTGTCAGTGTTGATCATCATAATTTCATAGTTAATGTAATAGGCATATTATAGTGTGATATTTCTAGAATTTAAATTATTCAGTGATAGCTAACCGTATAGTTGTACAGTCTCATAGTGTTTAATATTGACTCGTTGGTGGTCATGTTGGTATTGATGATAATTTAGCATAATATCTTCTGATTGAATAAATAACGTATCATTGTAAAAGTGATAACATCATTAACAAACGATGACATCATTGACAAAGTACTGTGAAATTATTGAATCACGAAAAGAAACAGCATTATATTCAAAGTATTGTATTACGATCAATACTATTGTACCTGGATGATATTTGTATTATTTATACTGTATATTATTTAGCCTATCGTATTATATTATGTCACTTTCAGTACCGTTGACGTAGGATCAAATTGATGTTATTGTATCATAATGCCATCAATAATATATACAAAGTATCATGGTGATATCATAATACATTTGCATGAGATAGGCGGACAAATTATAAAGATGACATATCATCATAAATTCAGCTATAATTTCAAAATATTGCGATATTTGTCCTTAAATCTACCTGTATACGTATCATTGACAAAGAATCCTGATGGAATGCTATGCTATTTTGATATTGCTAACACATTATCAGGCTTTTATCTCCAAATATTTGCAATAATATCTATGCAAAGTACACGCCGTAAAAAAAAACCTAAACCTGGTGTACGTGCCGCATCATCATCATCATCATCATCATCATCATCATCATGATGGTGGTGTCTGACAGGAGGGCGTGGTCCTTGCACCCAGTCAAAACCGAGGGAAACTACTGCGCCCGCTTTTATGCTGGCATATTGATGCTATCCCATCCCCCGCTAGACCCCCCCTTTCCCTTCCCTGAGCAGTATCACACCGCTCTTCCTACCCGGCAGATGGAAAGCACACAAAAAGGGAAAACAGCGGGATGAAGGGATGAGGGAGCATCCCATCTGCTTCTCATCGGCGCCACTCAAAAGGCTAAAAAGCATCCGACACGAAGCGTCCGTCATACCTTCTTTTTCCTCTCGCCGTCTGGAGCCGCACTGTTTAGCTGCCTGCTCTTCCTTCTTCCTTCTTCCTTCCTCCTCCTCTTCCTCCTCTTCTGGCTGCTGTGCTCACAAACCTGCTGCACACTTGGACCACCACCCCTCCTTTTTTTTACGCCCCTCCCTCCACACTGTCATTCTCTCTGTCATGCTGCTGAATAGAGACATAAAAGAAATACACTTAATAGATTCTTTTTTTTTAACATATTCTCCAATTCAATGAATCATTTTGTGTGCGCATATATACACATTTAAAATAGGAAATACATGAATGACTTCTTTATTAATCCCAATACACAAATCTTCTAACATGAAGTAAATGTGTGAAAAAAACCAATCTAAATGAACTCAACTACATTAATTTTTGCAAAAAGGATACGTTAACTCTTTCAGTGCCATTGACAATGATAGGCATCCAACCATGGCTTTTCCTTCAGGTGTGAGTTTAAATTAGTGTTTTAAATAGTTGACATCCAATCCATTTCCAACTGGGAGGTCTGGCAGTGAATGTACAGTATAACAACGCAAAAATATTTTTATACTGTTTACGTATTCTATTACAGGCAAAGGAAAAATCATGAAAATGTGAAATAACATAATTGCTTCAAATAACTATTGCTACTTTATTCATACCAATACCATCAATGGCAGCCATTGCGTTAGTATGTAGTATACATGATAATTCTATTGTATACATTTGTTTCTTGTGGGTGTCTTGGTGTACATATTGATGGCATGTTTTAAAGGGCATATGCCTAATTTTTTTTTCCTATATCCTCCCCCAATCCTGCGATATGCACCCACTAATAAGCCCCTCCGTCCCAAATGTGAACACACACGTACACACATTCATTCACATGGTAATTGAGGGTGTTCCCATCTGGACTGCCATATATCTTCACTCACAAAGACACAAGCAGTGCATTGTTTTTATAAAGGCTCACACATTCCATTTTCAATACCTTTATTCCCCAAGATGGATCCCGATTGATTTTCCAAAAATAAATTTTACCTAATAAAATATATTTTTTTAAATGTCAAGCACATTTAGTGTTTATAATCAGTTTAATATTTTGTAGTGTTAGTACATTGGATTCAAGACAGTGTTTTTAAATTTAATACCAAATTTTAGTTTCAAACAACCACAAAAATGCATCATTTTAATGGTGAAATTAAACATTGTCAGGTGAGTTTCCTGCAAATGTTATGGTCATCTGATGTCCTACATGCTCCAGGTGTGGAGGTGAAGTAAGAGATCTTCTCATTGCTTTCAAATTGGGAGTGTGATGAAGTTAAGAGGCTTATACATATGGTTATGTGACACCAAAGGCTGCTGGGAAATGCCTGTTAATTGGATGCACTTGGGTGAATCCTGCAGAACTACATTAGGGCTGGCTGTAAGTGAATTACAGCAAAGAGATGCAGTGCAATGCTGATTTACACACAATTTCTGCTACTTGTATTAGTATCGTGAAATCCTCTTACGTTAATATTGTACCAGACTAGTATTTGTACTTTGGTATACTTGCACTAGGTGCTTTGTCTTTATATCTCTGGTTTATTTTTGTTTGTTCTGGCGGCCCAATCCTGATTGGATTCCTTTCTGATTACTTCTCAGGTGGCTATCGGGCCCTCTGAAGAAATCACGGTCGTAGAAATAGCTGTACTGAGACTATTTTGAGAACTGTACTTTCAGAAGAACAGTCACACTGTGCAAGCTATCCATCTCTTTCGGCGTTCGAAACAGGCGATTCGCGTGATAGATTTGGCTAAGTTTTCGAGGGTGCCATGACGTAATACACTAGAGGAAATCAAGCCTGGCCTCCACAATGGCAGCAGGGCTCTTGGACCTCTTATCTAAGAGACAATATGCAACAAAAATGAATATTACAAACCCTTATAAGTGATGTGATTTAATCCGGCCGCCTTATGTTAAGTCTGAGGACTGGGAGCTGGTCCACATACAGTAAATAAATACTACAGTCCGTGGCACATGCAGTACATGTATGTCAGATTCATCTTCTCTGGATGTCGGCCACTGAGATTAAGTCCGATTTATTACAGACAACATGCAGCTTTTAGAGTGAGATTTGTGTTTAAACACATCCAACAGCAGATGCAAACCTGTCTTCAGGCTATTTTTGGCTGTTTTTAATACACAAGGTGGAATGTATGTACTTCTGTTTCTGTTTAGTTTGGCAGTCGATTTCAGCAGTCACCCAGGAGTGGAAATAAACAGTAGCAAGCATCTTTTTGATGTTCACTATTTACCCAACGCTTATTTGTGTTGAGTTCGCATTGGCGTCAAATGCACTCGTATTTCAAGGCTGCCTTTTAACTGACAAAAACAAAGGTGTGTGATCCTTTCACATTTCACGAATTGCCTTGAAAACCCTCACCAAAAATAGGAATAAACAGGGGAACTTGTATCTGTGTTTAAATTAATGTATTTATTTTGCTCATGTGCAATTATTTACATAAACAAAACTGTACAAGCTTCAGAACCACACAAAAAAAGAACAGCAGTATGATGACTGTAGTTATAGTTGGCACATGCACAAGAACCAACATGAAACAGCTTAAAACACTTTAAACGTTTAAAGAGTGCTAAATTAAACCCATAAGGAATCCCTTCACCAGCATTTAGAACGAGGGACCAGCCCTTACATTGTCATTATAGGTTCTTATTAATTGTCGTTATAATAATAACAATAATAATAAGACACATTAATGAAGTTTGATTGAACAGGAAATGCCGAACAATTCAAACATTTTCAAGGCGAGGAGGAAAAGAAAATCAACAGTGACAGCAACTGGCCCTTGTTAGCGGTGCTCAAGTTTGAAGTGTCCATTGAGGAAAGGGCGGGGACATCTGTATCACATTTTCTTGTTGTCCCCGGGCAGGAAGTAGGGGTTCTCGTGGCCTTGCACCAGGTAGGAATAACGTGAAGGGGTTTTGCTTTGGAAGGTCTTCATTCCATGTGGGTTGAGATCATAAGAACCCGACTGAAATGACCAAAGTGAAAGCGATCATTAGGTTAACTCTCAATAAAATCCATAATTCAAAGCACTATGCGACTAAGTAAGCTGGAAAGTGTCACCACCACCACCACCTTGCGATCCCGTCACCATTGGTTTTACCCCAAAACTACGACCACCAGGACGTATAAAGCCTTACCTTTTTCCATCCTTTCTGCTTCGGAGGAAAGCCCTAAAGCGACACATCGCGAGTCAGGAAAAGCAGGGCGGAGTTGCGGGAAACCAACTATTAACATTACTAGCTACTAATACTACTGCGATCAGATAACATCATCATTAGAGCGTATTTAATAATATAACTGTGTAAAGAATAGCAGAAGTGACTGAGGCCCAGGACTTAATATCTTCATATCATGATATGATACTAATGATAGTATACAATACGATTAGGTTGAGGATTGCAGTATCTTTATATATGGGTTAGAGTTAGGTTATTATTCTTAGCAAAAAAATACAGGTATTATTATAACATACAGTGATTCAATTAAGATCATTGTTGATAGTTGTTGTAATAATTACAGACAGTATCAGAGTAGGATATTATCATATGCTTTGAAATATGCAGATAATATAGTGATGACTTTGTCAACAATAACACCCATTTTTTTATACTTTGTTCATGATATTTGTAGTAACAGCATATCATTACACTTTGCCATACTTATTATATTTTTGCAATAGAATATGCATTTACTATAATACTTTGATGACGATCAATATAGAATGGCAATACAATATCACAACACTTACCCAACGATACGTTACTTAATTCAAATTTTCAAGATATGATTTGCCAATGGCATTTCACTAAACACTAGCATGTGCGAATACAGTGAAACTATTTTTTTATTTTATTTATTTTTTTACATTTTAACGTAGACTCACCACGCCATTGCCGTGATGCCGTTTGTCCATCATTTCCATGGTGGATGTGGCGTCCCAAGTGGCGCTTGTAGTGGCGCGGGGTATTGGCGTGATGCCTACAGGCCACGCCTTGGTCAGTTCACCCGCCGGGTATGGACTGGCATCGCTTTGGTCTGCTTGGCTGCCAGAGCACCTGAGCCTGTTTGTGTACATAGAAATTTAAGGAAAGGGGTATTTGTTCCTATTTTAATCTAACAAACAAATTTCAACAGTATGAAAGTGTTTAGTTAATATTAATATGATGTTTTTTTTCATCAAAATGGTACAGAAAGTGTTTAGTTTATTAATATGTTAATCAAAATGGCACTAGTGTATCATTGGCAACTAATGAGTTACCTAAATATAGGAACAAACCCACAGCATAGTGTTTACATGTATTGTTATGTGATGTGTCAAAAATATTTCCATTGGCAAAATGAAACTGATTCATATTCAATGCGCAGTCAACTTTACCATCTTTCTGCTCTGCTCTTAGTTGATTTGTAGTGGATGAGTACGCCCTCTAGTTGCACATAATTACACTGCACAGACAGTACCAATTGACAGAATTGATCTGGACTCACCAGCAGCAGTAGGATAGTAGAGCCAAGATGAAGATGAGTAAAATGCCGCCTAGAACACAGGAGACTACCACCACCGCCAGCAGAGACGCTGAAAAAACACTCTTATTGTCACTCTCTGTTCCCAAGCTCACAAAAACTTAACCAAAAAATCAAGTTACTTACAGTCTTTGCAGTTGAAACCTGCATATCCAAAGGGACAACTACAAAAGAAGAGAAGTTCCAATAATTCAAATGTTCACAAGAAGTCACTCATATATGAAATGTGCATTGAATGTGACCAGTGTGAAAATGATGATCTTGTCTTAGATTAATCAATCATTACTAGAAGCGTCGGAAAAGTTAAAATCACAGTCAGCAGGGATGCATTTTGATGAAAATAGTTTCAAAAAAACACCAACAAATACATTTAAATTGATCAGTTAACATTAAAAATACAAAATAAAATGTGTAATGGTACTCACTTCTGGCAGGTATTGCCCACTACTTCCTGCCCACTTGGACAAGCTGCACAGACACATATTCATACAAAAATGTTAGTATGAACAAACAATCATTATCATTAACCAGCTCGTAATGGACAAGTTTGATTATAGTTAATTAAGTTGTGGTCAGTAATATATTTGTATTCTATTTAGAGTAATTGTTGTCATTCAAGTTCTGTTGTGTTTCTGTTTGCTCAAATGTTGTGTTAGGGTTGATCTGAGTGGTCATTGTCAATCACGCCATTGTTTGTAAATCTGTTTTCCCAACTATATGCTGTCATTAAGGTGCCATTGTTCTGTTATTAATAAATGTCTTTACCCTTGCAGCTTGTGTTGGAGTACACGGTGGAGATGAAGCCACCTTTACAGGAACAACTCACGAGGCCGTTGATGCTGTTGCACTCGGCAGTGGAGACGTCACAGGGATGCGGGAACAGATCGCACAACTCCGTGCCTACGTGAAAAACAAAATGTGAGAAAGTCCGGACACCTCGGTTAGCTGTTATGAGCTTACCGCTAAATGTCGCGTCGGCCAGCAAGTCGTTTTCAGAGCTGCTCCCAATGGCTCCTTTGATGACCTGATTGATATCCTCCTGAGAGGCCTCCGTGTTTTCAAAGATGTTGCTGACAGTGGCGATCACACTTCCTGGGCTGCGGGAAACAAATGGTGAAAACTGATCTGGCTTCCAAGTCAACTCTTGGGGCCGGGAAAACAACTCACGCGAGCAGTACCACTTCAGAGCGTAGGTATCCATGCTGACCTGCAAAGGCAGCAGCGAGCTACAAAACATGGATTCAATGAGCTGTTTAAGATAAAAATCGAACTCCAATATGTCCCAATTCTGTGCGATAGCTGACCGCCGCCGAGATGTTCGCCGCTGTGTCCTGGAACTCTTTGGAGGACCTGTTCAACATTTCCTTTTTAAACGTCAAGGACGTGAGGTGGAGATGCCCAGCAAACACTTGAGCTGAAGAAGAAGACAAGGTAAGGCAGCAGCATTCTCAACATTTTACCACCCGTGTAAAGTCTAGCTTACCGCGGATGCAACGGTCGCCCACCAAGTGGCTTCCAGAGAGACACTGACAGGTTCCGTTCAGGCAGATACTTTCAAAGGGACACCGTTCCGTTGGACAAACTAGAACGAACAGAAGAGTATACATTCATGAGCCCTGCATCTGAACATTTCAAAATGTTAAAAATACAGACCTATAGTTGGACGCTCGGTGATGATAGGCGGGGTTTTGGTAGCATTGTTCGCTGAGGTTTGGATGAGATCACTTGTTGTTTCATAAGTAGTTGCTACAGCACAATGTTAGAATACATGTGACAATCCATACAAAGAAAATACACACAAGTCGTACCTCCTGATGTCGCTGTCGAGAGGGTGAGACGAGTTGTGGTGATGCTGGCGGAAGTCTCTGCAGGGCTGGTAGGGATTGGTGTAGTTGTGTCATTGACGGACTGAGTGGCGGTTGTATTCCAGGTGGTTGTTTGTCTGGTGTTGTCAGTCAATATGGCAGTCGCCATTGAAGATGTGCCGTTGATGATCGGTGTTGCGCTAATGTTTGTTGAAGTGGTGGTTAGTCCTGTTGTGTCAGTGTTGGTAGGACTGATCGATGTCATCAAGGTAGTATTGTCCCTTGGGCCAGTTATTGTCGCTGAGATTGTGTTGTTGGTGGTGGGACTGTTTGTTGTCAATGAGGTATCAGTGATGGTAGGACTGTTTGTTGTCAATGAGGTATCAGTGATGGTAGGACTGTTTGTTGTCAATGAGGTATCAGTGATGGTAGGACTGTTGTTTGTAAGGCTGATTGTCGTCATGGAGGTTGTCTCACTATTAGTCAGACCAGTTGCCATTGATGTATCGAGGATCGTTGGACTATTTGTTGTCACTGAGATTGTTGTTTGTATTGATGTGCCAATGTTTGTAAGGCTGATTGTCGTCATGGAAGTTGTCCCGCTGTTGGTCAGACTGCTTGTCATTGAAGTATCAGTGATTGCCGGACTGTTCATTGCCATTGAGGTTGTGTTGTCGTTGGTCAGGTTGACTGTTGTTAAGGATAGTGTGACGTCGTTGCTCGGACTCGTATTTGACATCGAGATTGTCTCTTCAGTGCCCTGGCCAGCTGTTATCATCATTGTTGTTTTGTCGCTCAGACCAGTTGGTGCCATTGATGTGGCCAATGTTGCCTTTGCGTCTGTGACACTGTTGTTTTGAATGGTTGTGTAGTAGTCGGTCTGACTAGTTGTCATTACATTGTTGTCCAAATCAGTGGATTTGACTGACGTTATATCATCGTTGGGTGGACTGATTGAGGTTGTTGTCATCCAAGTTGTGTAACTGTCCGTCATTTTGGTGAGGGCATTGTGGGTTACAGTAGCTGGGGTGAGATTGTAATCTGTTGGGTCTGGTGGACGTGTTGTCATGGCATTGTCAGGTTGACTTGTTGTCGGGATAGCACTTGTCAGTGAGCTGGTGATGTTAGTGTAGGTCTTTTTGATGGAAGTGTCATCACTCTTGGCTGATGTGAAAGGGACGTATGTGGGTTGCATAGAAGTTATGTGGCCGTTAATTAGGCCCAGCAGGCCTGTTCCCGTCGTGTTGTCGCCATCCCCATTCATTACTACGGCTGGAGCAGTAAAGCCGTCATTGTCTATTGCTATCACTGTAATCAAAACGAAGATAAAGAAAACAAAGAAACTTACTATTTAATCAATAATAATCCACATTAGACATTTTCAAACATATGATTTTAATATGTAAAACAATGATCAACATTTTGCTCATTTTCTGATATGGCATAAAATGAGTTGAACTGTCTGTAAACAGTCAACTGATAGGTGGAAGAAATTCAAAGGTTTCTGTTCATATCACATAGTGACTCCATCGTAGTTGAACATTAGAAGGTGAAAATCAGTTTTTATAAAATGACTTTATGAACATGTTGTGTAAGATTAATCATTATATTAGAATCCTAATCATTTAATAGCACCTTTTAGTTTTTACTTACAGCTCGTTGAGCTCGCCCCAGGGAGGATGATACCTTTAACAAGTTCTTTCAAATGAACCTGATAACATTCACTGCAGGGACACGATAAGGACAGAAGGGAGCATTTTGGGAATGAGTGGAAAACCATTCGGGTGAGCCTGTAATAGGCCAAATCCCGTGCACACTACTTTCCCACAAGCAAGCAAGGTGAGGCAACTTGCTCAGAGCTGCAACCCAAATTGCAACAGGTCTCCCACCTGGAATCAAACCTCCCAATCCTTTGATCATTAACAACAATAATATTTCCAGTAATAAGATCAGAAATAGAATCGTCATCAGGTATGGTTTGTACATTATCAAGACTGAAAAATTGCATAATTATATCAATGACAAATTTATTAAAATAACTGTTTGCAACACCCCTTATTGAATATGATAGTACTTACAGCTGTATACCTACTGCTTATTCACTTATACTATTAAGTTTTGTTTGAACATGCCTTTGTCCGATATTGTAGCATTCTTTTCTAAATAATTAAATCTAATCTTTTAAAGAATGTGGTGATATGAGGGTAAATATGACGTTCCAAACATTGCAATGCATTTAATCTCCCTTCTATTGTATGACATTCCTAAAAACTACAAAACTTGACTTCAGGAGCAATATAGCCAGAAAAACATCATCAGTATCTGGACGAGCTTCTGAAATTAGACAAGTTCACATGTTGGAATTGGGAAAATCAAATCAGTTGATAAAAGGAACGTCATTGAGAAGAGTACTTCTCGTTAGCCCGTGGCTGTTCCTATTTACATTGCCTTTACAGAAGGTTTAAAGCGGAAGTCAAGGGATTGCTTGATGAAAGCTCCAACTGGCAGGAGGTCTTTGAGCCCGTTTACTGCCGTTCCTCAGCCACATGCCATCGTTTCAATCTAAATGCCGCAGCCCTTAGCGAAAAAGTTGACGTTTTGATCGTCCCCTTACAGAAACACTCAGCAAGGTATCAGCTGGACCTCCCAGGTTGATTATTTTCTCTTAGCGAAGTATTATATTAGCTAGACTCGGAAGAGAACAGGTTCAACCCACATACCATGTATATGAGATACCAGAATTAATCGCATCCTAAGCCGTCCACCCAATATCCAAATTCATTTAATTATAATGTACCTTTGATGATTATTTTAAGAAGAATGAGAGATTCCATTTGAAAAACTCATAACAATACAAGTACTTAATGAAGTTCATTCATTCATTTTCTGTACCGCTTACTATCCAGTAAAAAAAAAAAATCAATACAACACGTTATTATTGGGAGGTTCCAATTCCAACAAACAAAAAAAATCCTAATCTCATACTATCTTCACAGCATCCCACATCATCAGTCATAATTGAAGATATGACTCATATCTTCAATTATGACTGATAAGCTGCACGCGTGCGCAATTGCGCACTACTCTCGTCTTCTCTGCGCACAGCAAATCATATGGAGCGCACAAAATAAAATCCCCATTTTTTTTCCGCTGTGAGGCCGACGCGCGAACCACTCATCCGCCAGGCCACCCATTCATAGATATTAATCATTACATTTTATTATTACTAAATAATTTATGTGTAGTAGACATACAGCTGCTTATGGCAGGTCTGATACTGGTGTGTGCCCATAGCGAGCAATGATGATGTTGCTCACACCGGTACTCAGTGTGCTCAGGGAGGTTGTCTTTCTGCCCAGACAAACAAAAAATTAGAGGGAACAATGGTTATGAGTAATAAAATGCCAGAGTACCACTATGCTTAATGTGGCCTGAAAATGGCTGTCGCATTGTATGATGACGTTGTTGTCTAGATTCCAATTTAAAGGTGGCATTTTAATCTGAGGTTGGATGACCACTGAAGGAGGTTAAGGCAAAACCTCTTAAACCACGTCCAGCCGGGCTGGCGTTCATTTATAAGAGCTCAGTCATGCCCTCACCCTGCTATGTTGTTGTAAGAGACGTGTATGTAAGGGGCTGTGAGGTGCTGAAGGTTATTCCATTTTACACAGAGATTACTAGCTACATTCTTTCCATTCAAATTGTTGGTTAGAAACATAAGAGAGACACATTTGATCCTTTATTTTCTAAGCTAGTCCTATCATTTATCATTGTTTGACTGGTCAGAGTAGTTAAACGTGGTGGTTATGGTAACAGCAGGTCTCATGGACATAAGTCAACATTTGTAGGGTGTTTGTGTGTGTACATAGGTGTGTGTGTTTTCAGCACCCTTCATCTCCATAATGTTCATAGTAGAACACTGGTGTGTGCTGGGTCCAATAAATAATCAGCACCGCAGAAGGAAGAAGTAGACCCTCGTTAATAAATGTGTTGTGAAGTTTAGTTTCATCAAATAGGCATTCAAATGGAAAACATGACATTGATGATTTAAGCCCGTTTTATGCTTAAACGATCATAAATCAACTTAATTTTACTGAGCCAATGTCATACTTTACTGGTACTTGCTAACTACGTTTTCATGAAAAAGAATTGCCATGTTAAATTATTCACCTATATAATACAAATTAACAAATAACTGTATTTTAGATGTATGTATGAACAATGAATAGACGATTAGATGTTTTTCTTCATTTTGAAGTAAATAATATTCATACTATTGTTACTGTTATGATGACTGATACCATGACCGGTAATAAAAAAGTTAATTGACAGAATTAAACAGGAGCTTGATGAGTAGTCGGTGGTGTGTAATGCTAACGTCGATAGCCACCAAGTATATTAAAGAAGGGCATGGAATAAAATGGAAGGCAGGCAGAGTGCAATAATTAAGAGTGTGATGTGTATGCGGGTTTTATCCTGAAGCAGATTATCCCCACAGACACAATAGGGATGACTGGGTCAAAGGTGGTCTCAAACCACGCACAGGAGGATGAGGATCAGAAAGGTCCAGGTTTTACCCACAGTATTTGGATGCCTGAATGCAAAAAGCAAATGCGTCACACGCACACAATGAGGCTACTGTAGAATACTCATCCCGCTAGAGGCATTTTCTGTCTACTTCCTGTCATAACAGAAACCCTGTCATAAACTGCTTACACGCAAGGATGCAGCAAAACTGAGGGCTGTAACAAAATACCCAGCATTTATCCAGTAGTTGTTGTTTTTGTTGTTGCTGAACCCAGTGAAGGCGTAACACAACCAAACTGTGGTCACTTTCACACAGAGGTCAATTAGCAACAACTGCTTTCAACACAAAAGTGTGGGAAAAGTGAGGGTCAACTGTTAAACTTTAGACCACGTTGATCCTACGATCACACTTAAGAAAAAGCGCTTTGTGACAACGCATCACACGTTGTCAAATGCAGTTTTTTTTTATTCACACAGACGTTACGTTGCCAACAGTCAAAGTCCGCTAAAACAACTTCTGGTGTACATTATGTAAAAATAGGTCCTGTGACGACTTTAATCTTGTATTTTTGCGACTTTTAGTCTCCTAATGTAACTTTAATCTTGTAATATTACACCAATAGCAGTTGTGTGTTTGTGCAGTCGTGTGATTGAGAAAACGCGTATCGTTTCAGTTTTATATGTCAATGCATATCTTGAAAACCGCAGTGCACTGACTCCAAAAACAGAGCGCAAAGTAGCGAGGGATCACTGTACCAAACAGCAAATATAAGTGATTCACCATAAACGTGTCACTGCATTTTGTGGCTTGTGTACATTATTAACATCTTGTCACATGACCCGCAGTATGCTCAATAAAATGTCATCCGGAGGCTTTTATAGAGTTGCTTGAGGATGTGTCTACACCTGAAAATAGCAGGGGGGGTCTTAAAACGGAGGATATGTTCGTTTTAATTAGCCAATTTCATGGAGCACTAAATCGGGACCCACAAAAATAGTTTTCAACTACTTTATCGTAGTTAATGGCCATAATTATCAAGGTGTCCATGAACATTTTTTCAACATAGTTCCTGGGCCTTGGTACTTGGAGATTCTTCATTTAACACCATATGATAAATTACCCTATACATGAATTGTACCTGTAAGTAAGTGGCCCGGAAAGCTTGACAACAGGAATACAACTGAACTCAACTTTATTTATAGGACATATTAAACACAAACTCCAAAATTTCCTTCTGTTGAAACAAAACCTTAAATGTGAGGCTGAACAGATGGTTGTGTCACACGGCCTCTGCAGGTATCATATCCAATTAAAACTGGGCCAAGTACGAAGTGAGACTTAGAGTCCTCTTGCACTCTAATCCACATTAATGGATGCACACAAAACAATGCAACAGTGAGACCGTGATTGGAAAAAAAAGCTACTGTAGGGAGGAAATTAGGGTTCTCATTGCTTGCTGTAAAGGAACAGGAAGTACAGATAAGCAGAGCTACATAGTGGAAATGTAGAAGGTGTGCACAAACCATAACACCAGTGGCTCTCACCTAACTAGAATGCAGAACCAAGAGGAGGTCGTTTCTAAAGACACACTCGGTCATGCGTCCGTCTAGTGAAATGCCACAAAAAGGCAACACCCTGCGTCACATGACGCCTCATGTTGATTCTCCATCCTATGCTGATGAAAAATCACAATTAGTTCATTTACCGTTGTTTATAAAGTGCTGGTAAGGATGAAAGTTTTAGTTACGGTAAATATTGTGCCGCTTCGAATGGGACATCATTTAGTTCCTTTTCCATTTTGCAGTGGACCAAAATAACATTTTTAGCGCTTTCATTACAAGGGCAGTTGTTTACTATTACTAGACATATTATTGTTGTTAATGATCAAAGGATAGGGAGGTTCAATTCCATCTCCCACCTGTTGCTATTTGGGTTGTAACTCTGGGCAAGATGCTTCACCTTACTTGCTTGTGGGAAAGTAGTGTGAACGGGATGTGGACTATTTACAGGCTCACCCGAACGGTTTTCCACTCATTCCCAAAATGCTCACTTCTGTCCTTATCGTGTCCCTGCAGTGAATGTTATCAGGTTCATTTGAAAGAACTCGTTAAAGGTATCATCCTGCCTGTGGCGAGCTCAACGAGCTATAAGTAAAAACTAAAAGGGGTATTAAATGATTAGGATTCTAATATAATGATTAATCTTACACGACATGTTCATAAACTCATTTTATAAAAACTGATTTTCACCCTTTGATGTTCAACTATGATGGAGTCACTACATGATATGAACAGAAACCTTTGAACTTCTTTGACAGTTTAACTCATTTTATGCCTGACTTCCATGTCCAGTACAGTATATTTCGATTAAACAATTCTTCTTTAGGAATGTTCTTTCTAGGATAATGATTGTGATAATTTGATTATTCATCTGATTTGGTAAGGATCATTTTTCAATTTAGGAGCCATGCTGTAATAATTACAGCATGGCTCCTATTACAGTGTAATTGAATTGAATTGAATGCTTTTATTGTCATTATACAAGTATAAGGAGATTTAAAGCTTCACCACAAAGTACACAAATAAAAACAACAAACAAACACACAAATACATACAATAGCTTAATAAATAAATAATACGCTTCGCAATAGTAGACATCCAATCATTTTGAAGTGCGCTTTCATTGGCATGCTGGGACAACCATCACTGTAAATGGCAGCCGACGAGTTAAGTCATACTTTTCTAATGTATACAACTTTCCACTCCAATAGAAGCATCCCCGATGCAACAATTAAGGTTTATTCTACATTCAAAGTAAACTTTGTCGCCATCAAGAATAACACAGAAGATCAAGTTTACTCACCCATAGGAACACAGAAGATAGCAATGTACTCACCCATAGTGGCGAGCACTGCAAGGAGTGAGCTAAAGACATTCAACCTGCATAGCGGCATGGTTCCCCGTAGTTGGAAAGCTTTTGTCGGCGTGTAACGGTAACCAACCCGGGTCCGAGTAGTCTGTTGGAGGAGATCTACAGGTGCTTCTCTCCCAGGGAGGAGGTTCGAACCAGGCAGGGAACGGCCTCTCACTCCTCAAAGGCATTAAAGGATTTACTGGCGAGCTCCTGATTGGCCCGCCGCCGCTTCAGTCATTGTTAGCCGGCGTACAGATCCCGCCCCCTCCTCCCCTTGGCCCGGCTTGACGATGGCGACGCACAAAACAGCTACTGTACACTCAAGTTCTATTTTTAACGCGATTGTTTGCCCCGATCTCTCTCACAGGGAAGCCACAATGGCGACTACACGACAAACTATCTAAATTGTGACCATGCCAGGGGAAGCACCGGGGGTTACACAGCTAAATACGTTAATCGAAGGTTAGGCTAATTGCTAATATGAGCATGCACACGTTTGGCGTTAACTGTTTTGAGAAGCCGTTTATGCGAAATAAATGACGGATGATACAATTTGTTAAAAAGAAAAATACGTATATTTGTAAGTGTATAGGTGCCTCGCCCGTAAAAGTTAACGTATAATGTCTCATCTCGTCTCATCTTATTTTCTGAACCGTTTTATCCTCATTAGTCGGGGTGGGGGGTGCTGGAGTCTATCCCAGCTGACTCCGGGCCAGAGGCGGGGGACATCCTGTCCTACAAATTACAAAAATGTCCCTCGATCTGAATCGGTGGCCAGCCTATCTCAGGGCACAAGGAGATGGACAACCATGCACTCTCACACCAATACCTAGAGGCAATTTAGAGTGTCCAATCAGCCTACCATGCATGTTTTTTGAATGTGGGGGGAAACCGGAGTACCCGGAGGAAACCCACACAGGACCGGGGAGACCATGCAAACTCTAGATTTGAACAATGAATAATCTGATAATGATAAATATTTATAGTATTTTGAATTTTGATCAATTCAAGGCCATTTTTCTCGGTACACGGTCGATTGGTTGCCCGGAAGGTAAGTGATAATTACCATTTAAATCGTTGCTCAAATTCCCTAAATACAAACTGCGAATTACTATTTAATGCCCTAGTAATTATTAGGCTAAAGAAAAGCTCCACATTTCCCGGACTGTTATTGTTTTTTGTTGGAGAACTTGTTAATATGTACATACAAACTCTTATACACTCACACGTCGGCTCAGTGAAACTGCTCATGGCCATTGTTGGCTTTTATTGATGCGTAGACCGTGTTGTTTTACCTTGTTTTGTCGCCAGTCTTTTGGTCGTCGGTCTTTTGGTCGCCGGTCTTTTGGTCGCCGGTCTTTTGGTCGCCGGTCTTTTGGTCGTCCGTTGTCGCGGTCGCGACCAAAAGACCGGCGACCAAAAGACCGGTGACCAATCGACTACACACGTTTTTCTCTGTACCAATAGCTCATACAAAATATCATTGCGGACTGATTCGTTCCCATTTGTGACAGAAATTGCTTAAAAGTAGAAACTGGATGTGCAACCTCCAATCAACATAGCCAAACAGCTTTAAAGTCTATGAATTAAGCTTCTCTTTAAAAACTTTAACTCTTTAAAATCTTTTTAAACACTGGCCACATGTGTGTATGTTTGTATATATGTATCTCTATTTTTTTGGTAACCTGTCATGATCAAAATTAATATTTGAAAACAGCGATTGAAAAGACATTTAGGATGTCTATGTATAAAAGGTTCTGTTCTCAGCTGTTATGTTCTTCTATTACTTCCCCCTGCAATATTTCCAAATATTTACAATTCCTGTTTATGCACATTTATTACATGAAGTAATTTATGACTTTCATGTTTCCTCTTTAGAACAATGTGACTGTGTTATCATCACCACCATCATCACCCTTATTATCATGGCTTGATTGTGGACAGAGCACACCAGGTGAGCAATTTAAAAGTTAACAAATTTAGTGTTGCATTAACAGGAAATCATTAAAACTGGGGAAGAAGTAAGAATTCTCATAAATGTCTTTAAAAAACACCAAAAAGCACATTGTTATGACGTATTCCACCTGAACAAACTTAAAATGACTTAGCTGGTATGGACAATTAGTGAAACAGATAAAACTTGGAACCACAAATAAAACTAGAAAAGGACAGACAACTCAAAAAGAGCAATTATATTAAAGGATTCTAGATTCGACAAAGAATTGTATTTTCATCTGAAATGCTGATCACGAGAGATAGACAATAATAATACGTTTGTGAATAAGATGAACTAACCTTTAGCAGGTATATCTAGCATCAGAGAAATTTAGGTTCCCACATGGAACCTGGTCATGTTCCAGTGGAATAAAGGATCACGACATCGTGTTCGCCTCACGCTTATCTCAGGCGCACATGTGCAGAGCATCCGCCATTTTTCAATTTCTATTGTTGTTGTTGTCGTGGTTGTGGCCTTAGCAACCACGGAGGACCAAGACTGTCGGCTGGTGCTGTCCAGTAAAGTGGAACACCAGCTCAAACCATTCACCTTTTAACAGGACAGGCCCTTATTGTGTTGTAGAGACACCATCAGGGGCCTCAGTTAGTTTTGAGGAAAGGGGAGGCTTAGCCTCCGGAGGAGCAAAGGATGCTCATTAATGTTGTAGACGTTAAACGATAAAAAAAATCGCAAATAGAAGCATTATGCAAGTCTTTTTTAAAACGAAATAAATGCTTACCCTACCTGGCCTTTTTTTAAGGAATGAAAAGCTTTACTATACATAGTAATAAAAACAAAAACAAATAAAGAGCCTTACTATTTATACCTGGCCTCTTTTAGAAAAATAAAAAGCCTTACTATACATGGTAATTTTTTTAAACAAATAAAAGCCTTACTATACGTGGTAAAAAAATAACAAATGAAGAGCCTTACTATCTATACCTGGCCTTTTAAAAAAAAAAAAAAAAAAAAGCCTTACTATACATGGTAATTTTTTTAAACAAATATAAGCCTTACTATACATGTTTTTTTTATAAATAAGAGCCTTACTATAAATGTGTTTTTAAAGAAAAATAGCCTTAGTATACGATGTAATTTTTTAAATTAAAAATCCTTGCTATACACGATCATTTTTTAGAGGAAAAAATGACCACGTATTTTAAGGCCTGTTCTTTAAAAAAGACTGTATAGTAAGGCTTTTTTGTCTCAAAAAATGACCATGTATAGTAAGGCTTTTTTTTCACTAAAAACGACCATGTATATATAGTAACTAGTTACTAAACTGTCGTTTTTTAAAAAAAAAGCCTTACTATACTTTGTCATTTTTTAAGAAAAAAAGCCTTACTATACTATGTCGTTTTTTAAGAAAAAAAGCCTTACTATATATACTATGTCGTTTTTTAAGAAAAAAAGCCTTACTATACTTTGGCGTTTTTTTAAGAAAATAAGCCTGACTATACTATGTCGTTTTTTAAAGAAAAAAAGCCTTACTATACTATGTCGTTTTATAAGAAAAAAAGCCTTACTATACTTTGGCGTTTTTTTAAGAAAATAAGCCTGACTATACTATGTCGTTTTTAAGAAAAAAAGCCTTACTATACTACGTTTTTTTAAAGAAAAAAAAAGCCTTACTATACTATGTCATTTTTTAAGAAAAAAAAGCCTTACTATACTAGGTCGTTTTTAAGAAAAAAGCCTTACTATACTATGTCGTTTTTTAAAGAAAAAAAGCCTTACTATACTATGTCATTTTTTAGAAAAAAAAAAGCCTTACTATACTATGTCGTTTTTGAGAAAAAAAAGCCTTACTATACTATGTTGTTTTTCAAGAAAAAAAGCCTTACTATACTATGTCGTTTTTTAAAGAAAAAAAACCTTACTATACTATGTCGTTTTTTAAAGAAAAAAAACCTTACTATACTATGTCGTTTTTTAAGAAAAAAAGCCATACTATGTCGTTTTTTTAAGAAAAAAAGCCTTACTATACTATGTCATTTTTTAAGAAAAAAAGCCTTATTATACTATGTCGTTTTTTAAGAAAAAAAGCCTTACTATACTATGTCGTTTTTTAGAAAAAAAAGCCTTACTCTACCATGTCGTTTTTTTAAGAAAAAAAGCCTCACTATACTATGTCGTTTTTTAAGAAAAGAAGCCTTACTATACTATGTCGTTTTTTAAAGAAAAAAAGCCTTACTATACTATGTCATTTTTTAGAAAAAAAAAGCCTTACTATACTATGTCGTTTTTAAGAAAAAAAAGCCTTACTATACTATGTTGTTTTTCAAGAAAAAAAGCCTTACTATACTATGTCGTTTTTTAAAGAAAAAAAACCTTACTATACTATGTCGTTTTTTAAGAAAAAAAGCCATACTATGTCGTTTTTTAAGAAAAAAAGCCTTACTATACTGTGTCGTTTTTTAAGAAAAAAAAGCCTTACTATACTATGTCATTTTTTAAGAAAAAAAGCCTTATTATACTATGTCGTTTTTTAAGAAAAAAAGCCTTACTATACTATGTCGTTTTTTAGAAAAAAAGCCTTACTCTACCATGTCGTTTTTTTAAGAAAAAAAGCCTCACTATACTATGTCGTTTTTTAAGAAAAAAAGCCTTACTATACTATGTCGTTTTATTTTAGAAAAAAAGCCTTACTATACTTTGTCATTTTTTAAGAAAAAAAGCCTTACTATACTATGTCGTTTTTTAAGAAAAAAAGCCTTACTATACTATTTCGTTTTTTAAAGAAAAAAAGCCTTACTATACTATGTCGTTTTTTAAGAAAAAAAGCCTTACTATACTATGTCGTTTTTTAAGAAAAAAAGCCTTACTATGTCGTTTTTTAAGAAAAAAAGCCTTACTATACTATGTCGTTTTTAAGAAAAAAAGCCTTACTATACTATGTCGATTTTTAAGAAAAAAAGCCTTACTATACTATTTCGGTTTTTTAAAGACAAAAAGCCTTACTATACTATGTCGTTTTTTAAGAAAAAAAGCCTTGCTATTCTGTGTCGTTTTTTAACAAAAAAAGCCTTACTATACTATGTCGTTTTTTAAGAAAAAAAGCCTTACTATACTATGTCGTTTTTTAAGAAAAAAGCCTTACTATACTATGTCGTTTTTTAAGAAAAAAAGCCTTACTATACTATGTCGTTTTTTAAGAAAAAAAGCCTTACTATACTATGTCGTTTTTTAAGAAAAAAAGCCTTACTATACTATGTCGTTATTTAAGAAAAAAAAGCCTTACTATACTATGTCGTTTTTTAAGAAAAGTCTTATTATACTATGTCGTTTTTTAAAGAAAAAAAGTCTTACTATACTATGTCGTTTTTTAAGAAAAAAAAGCCTTACTATACTATGTCGTTTTTTAGAGAAAAAAAAGCCTTACTATACTATGTCGTTTTTTTAGAAAAAAAGCCTTACTATATATGTCGTTTTTGAAGAAAAAAAGCCTTACTATACTATGTCGTTTTTTAAGAAAAAAAGCCTTACTATACTATGTCGTTTTTTAAGAAAAAAAGCCTTACTATACTATGTCGTTTTTTAAGAAAAAAAGCCTTACTATACTATGTCGTTTTTTAAGAAAAAAGCCTTACTATACTATGTCGTTTTTTAAGAAAAAAAGCCTTACTATACTATGTCTTTTTTAAGAAAAAAAGCCTTACTATACTATGTCGTTTTTTAAGAAAAAAAGCCTTACTATACTATTTCGTTTTTTTAAAGACAAAAAGCCTTACTATACTATGTTGTTTTTTAAGCAAAAAAGCCTTACTATACTGTGTCGTTTTTTAAGAAAAAAAGCCTTACTATACTATGTCGTTTTTTAAGAAAAAAAGCCTTACTATACTATGTCGTTTTTTAAGAAAAAAAGCCTTACTATACTATGTCGTTTTTTAAGAAAAAAAGCCTTACTATACTATGTCGTTTTTTAAGAAAAAAAGCCTTACTATACTATGTCGTTTTTTAAGAAAAAAAGCCTTACTATACTATGTCGTTTTTTTAAGAAAAAAAGCCTTACTATACTATGTCGTTTTTATAGAAAAAAAGCCTTACTATACTATGCCGGTTTTTAGAAAAAAAGCCTTACTATACTTTGTCGTTTTTTATAGAAAAAAAGCCTTACTTTACTATGCCGTTTTTTAGAAAAAAAGTCTTACTATACTATGTCGTTTTTTAAGAAAAAAAGCCTTACTATACTATGTCGTTTTGTAAGAAAAAAAGCCTTACTATACTATGTCGTTTTTTTTTTTTTAAAGTCTACTATACTATGTCATTTTTTAAGAAAAAAGCCTTACTATACTATGTTGTTTTTTAAGAAAAAAAGCCTTACTATACTTTGTCGTTATTTAAGAGAAAAAGCCTTACTATACTGTCATTTTTTAAGAAAAAAAGCCTTATTATACTATGTCGTTTTTTAAGAAAAAAAGCCTTACTATATACTATGTCGTTATTTAAGAAAAAAAGCCTTACTATACTATGTCGTTTTTAAGAAAAAAAAGCCTTACTATACTATGTTGTTTTTTTAAGAAAAGTCTTACTATACTATGTCGTTTTTTAAGATAAAAAGCCTTACTATACTATGTCGTTTTTTTAAGAAAAAAAGCCTTACTATACTATTTCGTTTTTTTAAAGACAAAAAGCCTTACTATACTATGTCGTTTTTAAGAAAAAAAGCCTTACTATACAATGTCGTTTTTTAAGAAAAAAAGCCTTACTATACTATGTCGTTTTTTTAAGAAAAATAGCCTTACTATACTATGTCGTTTTTTATAGAAAAAAAGCCTTACTATACTTTTCCGTTTTTTAGAAAAAAGCCTTACTATACTAGGTCGTTTTTTTAAAAAAAAGTCTACTATACTATGTCATTTTTTAAGAAAAAAAGCCTTACTATACTATGTCGTTTTTTAAGAAAAAAAGCCTTACTATACTATGTCGTTATTTAAGAAAAAAAGCCTTACTATACTATGTCGTTTTTTAAAGAAAAAAAGCCTTACTATACTATGTCGTTTTTTTAAAGAAAAAAAGCCTTACTATACTATGTCGTTTTTTAAGAAAAAAAGCCTTACTATACTATGTCGTTTTTTAAGAAAAAAGCCTTACTATACTATGTCGTTTTTTAAGAAAAAAAGCCTTACTATACTATGTTGTTTTTTAAGAAAAAAAGCCTTACTATACTATATCGTTTTTTAAGAAAAAAAGCCTTACTATACTATGTCGTTTTTTAAGAAAAAAAGCCTTACTATACTATGTCGTTTTTTTAAGAAAAAAAGCCTTACTATACTATGTCGTTTTTATAGAAAAAAAGCCTTACTATACTATGCCGGTTTTTAGAAAAAAAGCCTTACTATACTTTGTCGTTTTTTATAGAAAAAAAGCCTTACTTTACTATGCCGTTTTTTTAGAAAAAAAGTCTTACTATACTATGTCGTTTTTTAAGAAAAAAAGCCTTACTATACTATGTCGTTTTGTAAGAAAAAAAGCCTTACTATACTATGTCGTTTTTTAAGAAAAAAAGCCTTACTATACTATGTCGTTTTTTAAGAAAAAAGCCTTACTATACTGTCGTTTTTTAAGAAAAAAAGCCTTACTATACTATGTCGTTTTTTAAGAAAAAAAGCCTTACTATACTATGTCGTTTTTAAGAAAAAAAGCCTTACTATACTATGTCGTTTTTTTTAAAAAAAAGTCTACTATACTATGACATTTTTTAAGAAAAAAGCCTTACTATACTATGTCGTTTTTTAAGAAAAAAAGCCTTACTATACTATGTCGTTATTTAAGAAAAAAAGCCTTACTATACTATGTCGTTTTTAAGAAAAAAAGCCTTACTATACTATGTCGTTTCTTAAGAAAAAAAGCCTTACTATACTATGTCGTTTTTTAAGAAAAAAGCCTTACTATACTATGTCGTTTTTTAAGAAAAAAAGCCTTACTATACTATGTCGTTTTTTTAAGAAAAAAAGCCTTACTATACTATGTCGTTTTTTATAGAAAAAAAGCCTTACTGTACTATGCCGTTTTTTTAGAAAAAAAGCCTTACTATACAATGTCGTTTTTTTTTTTTTAAGTCTACTATACTATGTCATTTTTTAAGAAAAAAGCCTTACTATACTATGTCGTTTTTAAGAAAAAAAGCCTTACTATACTATGTCGTTTTTTAAGAAAAAAAGCCTTACTATACTATGTCCTTTTTTAAGAAAAAAAGCCTTACTATACTATGTCGTTTTTTAAAGAAAAAAAGCCTTACTATACTATGTCCTTTTTTATAGAAAAAAAGCCTTACTATACTATGCCGTTTTTTAGAAAAAAAACCCTACTATACTATGCCGTGTTTTAGAAAAAAAGCCTTACTATACTATGTCGTTTTTTAAGAAAAAAAGCCTTACTATACTATGTCGTTTTTTAAGAAAAAAAGCCTTACTATACTATGTCGTTTTTTAAGAAAAAAAGCCTTACTATACTATGTCGTTTTTTAAGAAAAAAAGCCTTACTATACTATGTCGTTTTTTAAGAAAAAAAGCCTTACTATACTATGTCGTTTTTTATAGAAAAAAAGCCTTACTGTACTATGCCGTTTTTAGAAAAAAAGCCTTACTATACTATGTCGTTTTTTTTTTTTTTTAAAGTCTACTATACTATGTCATTTTTTAAGAAAAAAGCCTTACTATACTATGTCGTTTTTTTTTTTTTTTAAAGTCTACTATACTATGTCATTTTTTAAGAAAAAAGCCTTACTATACTATGTCGTTTTTTAAGAAAAAAAGCCTTATTATACTATGTCGTTTTTTAAGAAAAAAAGCCTTACTATATACTATGTCGTTATTTAAGAAAAAAAGCCTTACTATACTATGTCGTTTTTAAGAAAAAAAAGCCTTACTATACTATGTTGTTTTTTTAAGAAAAGTCTTACTATACTATGTCGTTTTTTAAGATAAAAAGCCTTACTATACTATGTCGTTTTTTTAAGAAAAAAAGCCTTACTATACTATTTCGTTTTTTTTAAGACAAAAAGCCTTACTATACTATGTCGTTTTTAAGAAAAAAAGCCTTACTATACAATGTCGTTTTTTAAGAAAAAAAGCCTTACTATACTATGTCGTTTTTTTAAGAAAAATAGCCTTACTATACTATGTTGTTTTTTTAAGAAAAGTCTTACTATACTATGTCGTTTTTTAAGATAAAAAGCCTTACTCTACTATGTCGTTTTTTTAAGAAAAAAAGCCTTACTATACTATTTCGTTTTTTTAAAGACAAAAAGCCTTACTATACTATGTCGTTTTTAAGAAAAAAAGCCTTACTATACAATGTCGTTTTTTAAGAAAAAAAGCCTTACTATACTATGTCGTTTTTTTAAGAAAAATAGCCTTACTATACTATGTCGTTTTTTATAGAAAAAAAGCCTTACTATACTTTTCCGTTTTTTAGAAAAAAAGCCTTACTATACTATGTCGTTTTTTTAAAAAAAAGTCTACTATACTATGTCATTTTTTAAGAAAAAAAGCCTTACTATACTATGTCATTTTTTAAGAAAAAAAGCCTTACTATACTATGTCGTTATTTAAGAAAAAAAGCCTTACTATACTATGTCGTTTTTTAAAGAAAAAAAGCCTTACTATACTATGTCGTTTTTTAAAGAAAAAAAGCCTTACTATACTATGTCGTTTTTTAAGAAAAAAAGCCTTACTATACTATGTCGTTTTTTAAGAAAAAAGCCTTACTATACTATGTTGTTTTTTAAGAAAAAAAGCCTTACTATACTATGTCGTTTTTTAAGAAAAAAAGCCTTACTATACTATATCGTTTTTTAAGAAAAAAAGCCTTACTATACTATGTCGTTTTTTAAGAAAAAAAGCCTTACTATACTATGTCGTTTTTTAAAGAAAAAAAGCCTTACTATACTATGTCGTTTTTATAGAAAAAAAGCCTTACTATACTATGCAGGTTTTTAGAAAAAAAGCCTTACTATACTTTGTCGTTTTTTATAGAAAAAAAGCCTTACTTTACTATGCCGTTTTTTAGAAAAAAAGCCTTACTATACTATGTCGTTTTTTAAGAAAAAAAGCCTTACTGTACTATGTCGTTTTGTAAGAAAAAAAGCCTTACTATACTATGTCGTTTTTTAAGAAAAAAAGCCTTACTATACTATGTCGTTTTTTAAGAAAAAAGCCTTACTATACTGTCGTTTTTTAAGAAAAAAAGCCTTACTATACTATGTCGTTTTTTAAGAAAAAAAGCCTTACTATACTATGTCGTTTTTAAGAAAAAAAGCCTTACTATACTATGTCGTTTTTTTTTAAAAAAAAGTCTACTATACTATGACATTTTTTAAGAAAAAAGCCTTACTATACTATGTCGTTTTTTAAGAAAAAAAGCCTTACTATACTATGTCGTTATTTAAGAAAAAAAGCCTTACTATACTATGTCGTTTTTAAGAAAAAAAGCCTTACTATACTATGTCATTTTTTAAGAAAAAAACCCTACTATACTATGCCGTGTTTTAGAAAAAAAGCCTTACTATACTATATCGTTTTTTAAGAAAAAAAGCCTTACTATACTATGTCGTTTTTTAAGAAAAAAAGCCTTACTATACTATGTCGTTTTTTAAGAAAAAAAGCCTTACTATACTATGTCGTTTTTTAAGAAAAAAAGCCTTACTATACTATGTCGTTTTTTAAGAAAAAAGCCTTACTATACTATGCCGTTTTTTAAGAAAAAAAGCCTTACTATACTATGTCGTTTTTTAAGAAAAAAAGCCTTACTATACTATATCGTTTTTTAAGAAAAAAAGCCTTACTATACTATGTCGTTTTTTAAGAAAAAAAGCCTTACTATACTATGTCGTTTTTTTAAAGAAAAAAAGCCTTACTATACTATGTCGTTTTTATAGAAAAAAAGCCTTACTATACTATGCAGGTTTTTAGAAAAAAAGCCTTACTATACTATTTCGTTTTTTTAAAGACAAAAAGCCTTACTATACTATGTCGTTTTTTTAAAGAAAAAAAGCCTTACTATACTATGTCGTTTTTATAGAAAAAAAGCCTTACTATACTATGCAGGTTTTTAGAAAAAAAGCCTTACTATACTTTGTCGTTTTTTATAGAAAAAAAGCCTTACTTTACTATGCCGTTTTTTAGAAAAAAAGCCTTACTATACTATGTCGTTTTTTTAAAAAAAAGTCTACTATACTATGTCATTTTTTAAGAAAAAAAGCCTTACTATACTATGTCGTTTTTTAAGAAAAAAAGCCTTACTATACTATGTCGTTATTTAAGAAAAAAAGCCTTACTATACTATGTCGTTTTTTAAAGAAAAAAAGCCTTACTATACTATGTCGTTTTTTTAAGAAAAAAAGCCTTACTATACTATGTCGTTTTTTAAGAAAAAAAGCCTTACTATACTATGTCGTTTTTTAAGAAAAAAGCCTTACTATACTATGCCGTTTTTTAAGAAAAAAAGCCTTACTATACTATGTCGTTTTTTAAGAAAAAAAGCCTTACTATACTATATCGTTTTTTAAGAAAAAAAGCCTTACTATACTATGTCGTTTTTTAAGAAAAAAAGCCTTACTATACTATGTCGTTTTTTTTTAAGAAAAAAAGCCTTACTATACTATGTCGTTTTTATAGAAAAAAAGCCTTACTATACTATGCAGGTTTTTAGAAAAAAAGCCTTACTATACTTTGTCGTTTTTTATAGAAAAAAAGCCTTACTTTACTATGCCGTTTTTTAGAAAAAAAGCCTTACTATACTATGTCGTTTTTTAAGAAAAAAAGCCTTACTATACTATGTCGTTTTTTAAGAAAAAAAGCCTTACTATACTATGTCGTTTTTTAAGAAAAAAAGCCTTACTATACTATGTCGTTTTTTAAGAAAAAAGCCTTACTATACTGTCGTTTTTTAAGAAAAAAAGCCTTACTATACTATGTCGTTTTTTAAGAAAAAAAGCCTTACTATACTGTCGTTTTTTTAAGAAAAAAAGCCTTACTATACTATGTCGTTTTTTATAGAAAAAAAGCCTTACTGTACTATGCCGTTTTTTTTAGAAAAAAGCCTTACTATACAATGTCGTTTTTTTTTTTTTAAAGTCTACTATACTATGTCATTTTTTAAGAAAAAAGCCTTACTATACTATGTCGTTTTTAAGAAAAAAAGCCTTACTATACTATGTCCTTTTTTATAGAAAAAAAGCCTTACTATACTATGCCGTTTTTTAGAAAAAAAAACCTACTATACTATGCCGTGTTTTAGAAAAAAAGCCTTACTATACTATGTCGTTTTTTAAGAAAAAAAGCCTTACTATACTATGTCGTTTTTTAAGAAAAAAAGCCTTACTATACTATGTCGTTTTTTAAGAAAAAAAGCCTTACTATACTATGTCGTTTTTTAAGAAAAAAAGCCTTACTATACTATGTCGTTTTTTAAGAAAAAAAGCCTTACTATACTATGTCGTTTTTTAAGAAAAAAGCCTTACTATACTATGCCGTTTTTTAAGAAAAAAAGCCTTACTATACTATGTCGTTTTTTAAGAAAAAAAGCCTTACTATACTATATCGTTTTTTAAGAAAAAAAGCCTTACTATACTATGTCGTTTTTTAAGAAAAAAAGCCTTACTATACTATGTCGTTTTTTTAAAGAAAAAAAGCCTTACTATACTATGTCGTTTTTATAGAAAAAAAGCCTTACTATACTATGCAGGTTTTTAGAAAAAAAGCCTTACTATACTATTTCGTTTTTTTAAAGACAAAAAGCCTTACTATACTATGTCGTTTTTAAGAAAAAAAGCCTTACTATACAATGTCGTTTTTTAAGAAAAAAAGCCTTATTATACTATGTCGTTTTTTTAAGAAAAATAGCCTTACTATACTATGTCGTTTTTTATAGAAAAAAAGCCTTACTATACTTTTCCGTTTTTTAGAAAAAAAGCCTTACTATACTATGTCGTTTTTTAAAAAAAAAGTCTACTATACTATGTCATTTTTTAAGAAAAAAAGCCTTACTATACTATGTCGTTTTTTAAGAAAAAAAGCCTTACTATACTATGTCGTTTTTTAAAGAAAAAAAGCCTTACTATACTATGTCGTTTTTTTAAGAAAAAAAGCCTTACTATACTATGTCGTTTTTTAAGAAAAAAAGCCTTACTATACTATGTCGTTTTTTAAGAAAAAAGCCTTACTATACTATGCCGTTTTTTTAGAAAAAAAGCCTTACTATACTATGCCGTTTTTTTAGAAAAAAAGCCTTACTATACTATATCGTTTTTTAAGAAAAAAAGCCTTACTATACTATGTCGTTTTTTAAGAAAAAAAGCCTTACTATACTATGTCGTTTTTTAAGAAAAAAAGCCTTACTATACTATGTCATTTTTTAAGAAAAAAAGCCTTACTATACTATGTCGTTTTTTAAGAAAAAAAGCCTTACTATACTATGTCGTTATTTAAGAAAAAAAGCCTTACTATACTATGTCGTTTTTTAAAGAAAAAAAGCCTTACTATACTATGTCGTTTTTTTAAGAAAAAAAGCCTTACTATACTATGTCGTTTTTTAAGAAAAAAAGCCTTACTATACTATGTCGTTTTTTAAGAAAAAAGCCTTACTATACTATGCCGTTTTTTAAGAAAAAAAGCCTTACTATACTATGTCGTTTTTTAAGAAAAAAAGCCTTACTATACTATATCGTTTTTTAAGAAAAAAAGCCTTACTATACTATGTCGTTTTTTAAGAAAAAAAGCCTTACTATACTATGTCGTTTTTTTTTAAGAAAAAAAGCCTTACTATACTATGTCGTTTTTATAGAAAAAAAGCCTTACTATACTATGCAGGTTTTTAGAAAAAAAGCCTTACTATACTTTGTCGTTTTTTATAGAAAAAAAGCCTTACTTTACTATGCCGTTTTTTAGAAAAAAAGCCTTACTATACTATGTCGTTTTTTAAGAAAAAAAGCCTTACTATACTATGTCGTTTTTTAAGAAAAAAAGCCTTACTATACTATGTCGTTTTTTAAGAAAAAAAGCCTTACTATACTATGTCGTTTTTTAAGAAAAAAGCCTTACTATACTGTCGTTTTTTAAGAAAAAAAGCCTTACTATACTATGTCGTTTTTTAAGAAAAAAAGCCTTACTATACTGTCGTTTTTTTAAGAAAAAAAGCCTTACTATACTATGTCGTTTTTTATAGAAAAAAAGCCTTACTGTACTATGCCGTTTTTTTTAGAAAAAAGCCTTACTATACAATGTCGTTTTTTTTTTTTTAAAGTCTACTATACTATGTCATTTTTTAAGAAAAAAGCCTTACTATACTATGTCGTTTTTAAGAAAAAAAGCCTTACTATACTATGTCCTTTTTTATAGAAAAAAAGCCTTACTATACTATGCCGTTTTTTAGAAAAAAAAACCTACTATACTATGCCGTGTTTTAGAAAAAAAGCCTTACTATACTATGTCGTTTTTTAAGAAAAAAAGCCTTACTATACTATGTCGTTTTTTAAGAAAAAAAGCCTTACTATACTATGTCGTTTTTTAAGAAAAAAAGCCTTACTATACTATGTCGTTTTTTAAGAAAAAAAGCCTTACTATACTATGTCGTTTTTTAAGAAAAAAAGCCTTACTATACTATGTCGTTTTTTAAGAAAAAAGCCTTACTATACTATGCCGTTTTTTAAGAAAAAAAGCCTTACTATACTATGTCGTTTTTTAAGAAAAAAAGCCTTACTATACTATATCGTTTTTTAAGAAAAAAAGCCTTACTATACTATGTCGTTTTTTAAGAAAAAAAGCCTTACTATACTATGTCGTTTTTTTAAAGAAAAAAAGCCTTACTATACTATGTCGTTTTTATAGAAAAAAAGCCTTACTATACTATGCAGGTTTTTAGAAAAAAAGCCTTACTATACTATTTCGTTTTTTTAAAGACAAAAAGCCTTACTATACTATGTCGTTTTTAAGAAAAAAAGCCTTACTATACAATGTCGTTTTTTAAGAAAAAAAGCCTTATTATACTATGTCGTTTTTTTAAGAAAAATAGCCTTACTATACTATGTCGTTTTTTATAGAAAAAAAGCCTTACTATACTTTTCCGTTTTTTAGAAAAAAAGCCTTACTATACTATGTCGTTTTTTAAAAAAAAAGTCTACTATACTATGTCATTTTTTAAGAAAAAAAGCCTTACTATACTATGTCGTTTTTTAAGAAAAAAAGCCTTACTATACTATGTCGTTTTTTAAAGAAAAAAAGCCTTACTATACTATGTCGTTTTTTTAAGAAAAAAAGCCTTACTATACTATGTCGTTTTTTAAGAAAAAAAGCCTTACTATACTATGTCGTTTTTTAAGAAAAAAGCCTTACTATACTATGCCGTTTTTTAAGAAAAAAAGCCTTACTATACTATGTCGTTTTTTAAGAAAAAAAGCCTTACTATACTATATCGTTTTTTAAGAAAAAAAGCCTTACTATACTATGTCGTTTTTTAAGAAAAAAAGCCTTACTATACTATGTCGTTTTTTAAGAAAAAAAGCCTTACTATACTATGTCATTTTTTAAGAAAAAAAGCCTTACTATACTATGTCGTTTTTTAAGAAAAAAAGCCTTACTATACTATGTCGTTTTTTAAGAAAAAAGCCTTACTATACTGTCGTTTTTTAAGAAAAAAAGCCTTACTATACTATGTCGTTTTTTAAGAAAAAAAGCCTTACTATACTATGTCGTTTTTTAAGAAAAAAGCCTTACTATACTATGTCGTTTTTTTATAGAAAAAAAGCCTTACAATACTATGCCGTTTTTTAGAAAAAAAGCCTTACTATACTATGTCGTTTTTTTATAGAAAAAAAGCCTTACTATACTATGCCGTTTTTAGAAAAAAAGCCTTACTATACTATGTCGTTTTTTTAAGAAAAAAAGCCTTACTATACTATGTCGTTTTTTAAGAAAAAAAGCCTTACTATACTATATCGTTTTTTAAGAAAAAAAGCCTTACTATACTATGTCGTTTTTTAAGAAAAAAAAGCCTTACTATAATATGTCGTTTTTTAAGAAAAAAGCCTTACTATACTATGTCGTTTTTTAAGAAAAAAAGCCTTACTATACTATGTCGTTTTTTAAGAAAAAAAGCCTTACTATACTATATCGTTTTTTAAGAAAAAAAAGCCTTACTATACTATGTCGTTTTTTAAGAAAAAAAGCCTTACTATACTATGTCGTTTTTTAAGAAAAAAAGCCTTACTATACTATGTCGTTTTTTAAGAAAAAAGCCTTACTATACTGTCGTTTTTTAAGAAAAAAAGCCTTACTATACTATGTCGTTTTTTAAGAAAAAAAGCCTTACTATACTATGTCGTTTTTTAAGAAAAAAGCCTTACTATACTATGTCGTTTTTTTATAGAAAAAAAGCCTTACAATACTATGCCGTTTTTTAGAAAAAAAGCCTTACTATACTATGTCGTTTTTTTATAGAAAAAAAGCCTTACTATACTATGCCGTTTTTAGAAAAAAAGCCTTACTATACTATGTCGTTTTTTTAAGAAAAAAAGCCTTACTATACTATGTCGTTTTTTAAGAAAAAAAGCCTTACTATACTATATCGTTTTTTAAGAAAAAAAGCCTTACTATACTATGTCGTTTTTTAAGAAAAAAAAGCCTTACTATAATATGTCGTTTTTTAAGAAAAAAGCCTTACTATACTATGTCGTTTTTTAAGAAAAAAAGCCTTACTATACTATGTCGTTTTTTAAGAAAAAAAGCCTTACTATACTATATCGTTTTTTAAGAAAAAAAAGCCTTACTATACTATGTCGTTTTTTAAGAAAAAAAGCCTTACTATACTATGTCGTTTTTTTAAGAAAAAAAGCCTTACTATACTATGTCGTTTTTTTAAGAAAAAAAGCCTTACTATACTATGTCGTTTTTATAGAAAAAAAGCCTTACTATACTATGCCGGTTTTTAGAAAAAAAGCCTTACTATACTTTATCGTTTTTTTATAGAAAAAAAGCCTTACTTTACTATGCCGTTTTTTAGAAAAAAAGCCTTACTATACTATGTCGTTTTTTAAGAAAAAAAGCCTTACTATACTATGTCGTTTTTTAAGAAAAAAAGCCTTACTATACTATGTCGTTTTTTAAGAAAAAAAGCCTTACTATACTATGTCGTTTTTTAAGAAAAAAGCCTTACTATACTGTCGTTTTTTAAGAAAAAAAGCCTTACTATACTATGTCGTTTTTTAAGAAAAAAAAGCCTTACTATAATATGTCGTTTTTTAAGAAAAAAGCCTTACTATACTATGTCGTTTTTTAAGAAAAAAAGCCTTACTATACTATGTCGTTTTTTAAGAAAAAAAGCCTTACTATACTATATCGTTTTTTAAGAAAAAAAAGCCTTACTATACTATGTCGTTTTTTAAGAAAAAAAGCCTTACTATACTATGTCGTTTTTTAAGAAAAAAAGCCTTACTATACTATGTCGTTTTTTAAGAAAAAAGCCTTACTATACTGTCGTTTTTTAAGAAAAAAAGCCTTACTATACTATGTCGTTTTTTAAGAAAAAAAGCCTTACTATACTATGTCGTTTTTTAAGAAAAAAGCCTTACTATACTATGTCGTTTTTTTATAGAAAAAAAGCCTTACAATACTATGCCGTTTTTTAGAAAAAAAGCCTTACTATACTATGTCGTTTTTTTATAGAAAAAAAGCCTTACTATACTATGCCGTTTTTAGAAAAAAAGCCTTACTATACTATGTCGTTTTTTTAAGAAAAAAAGCCTTACTATACTATGTCGTTTTTTAAGAAAAAAAGCCTTACTATACTATATCGTTTTTTAAGAAAAAAAGCCTTACTATACTATGTCGTTTTTTAAGAAAAAAAAGCCTTACTATAATATGTCGTTTTTTAAGAAAAAAGCCTTACTATACTATGTCGTTTTTTAAGAAAAAAAGCCTTACTATACTATGTCGTTTTTTAAGAAAAAAAGCCTTACTATACTATATCGTTTTTTAAGAAAAAAAAGCCTTACTATACTATGTCGTTTTTTAAGAAAAAAAGCCTTACTATACTATGTCGTTTTTTTAAGAAAAAAAGCCTTACTATACTATGTCGTTTTTTTAAGAAAAAAAGCCTTACTATACTATGTCGTTTTTATAGAAAAAAAGCCTTACTATACTATGCCGGTTTTTAGAAAAAAAGCCTTACTATACTTTATCGTTTTTTTATAGAAAAAAAGCCTTACTTTACTATGCCGTTTTTTAGAAAAAAAGCCTTACTATACTATGTCGTTTTTTAAGAAAAAAAGCCTTACTATACTATGTCGTTTTTTAAGAAAAAAAGCCTTACTATACTATGTCGTTTTTTAAGAAAAAAAGCCTTACTATACTATGTCGTTTTTTAAGAAAAAAGCCTTACTATACTGTCGTTTTTTAAGGAAAAAAAGCCTTACTATACTATGTCGTTTTTTAAGAAAAAAAGCCTTACTATACTATGTCGTTTTTAAGAAAAAAAGCCTTAGTATACTATGTCGTTTTTTAAGAAAAAAGCCTTACTATACTATTTCGTTTTTTATGAAAAAAAAGCCTTACTATACTATGTCGTTTTTTAAGAAAAAAAGCCTTACTATACTATGTCGTTTTTAAGAAAAAAAGCCTTACTATACTATGTCGTTTTTTAAGAAAAAAAGCCTTACTATACTATGTCGTTTTTTAAGAAAAAAAGCCTTACTATACTATGTCGTTTTTTAAGAAAAAAGCCTTACTATACTATGTCGTTTTTTAAGAAAAAAAGCCTTACTATACTATGTCGTTTTTAAGAAAAAAAGCCTAACTATACTATGTCGTTTTTTAAGAAAAAAAGCCTTACTATACTATATCGTTTTTTAAGAAAAAAAGCCTTACTATATCGTTTTTTAAGAAAAAAAGCCTTACTATATCGTTTTTTAAGAAAAAAAGCCTTACTATACTGTCGTTTTTTAAGAAAAAAAGCCTTACTATACTATGTCGTTTTTTAAGAAAAAAGCCTTACTATACTATGTCGTTTTTTTATAGAAAAAAAGCCTTACTATACTATGCCGTTTTTTAGAAAAAAAGCCTTACTATACTATGTCGTTTTTTATAGAAAAAAGCCTTACTATACTATGCCGTTTTTTAGAAAAAAAGCCTTACTATACTATGTCGTTTTTTAAGAAAAAAAGCCTTACTATACTATGTCGTTTTTTATAGAAAAAAAGGCCTTACTATACTATGCCGTTTTTTAGAAAAAAAGCCTTACTATACTATGTCGTTTTTTGAAAAAAAGTCTACTATACTATGTCATTTTTTAAGAAAAAAAACCTTACTATACTATGTCGTTATTTAAGAAAAAAAGCCTTACTATACTATGTTGTTTTTTTTAAGAAAAGTCTTACTATACTATGTCGTTTTTTAAGATAAACAGCCTTACTATACTATTTCGTTTTTTTAAAGACAAAAAGCCTTACTATACTATGTTGTTTTTTTAAGAAAAGTCTTACTATACTATGTCGTTTTTTAAGAAAAAAAAGCCTTACTATACTATTTCGTTTTTTTTAAGACAAAAAGCCTTACTATACTATGTCGTTTTTTAAGAAAAAAAGCCTTACTATACTGTGTCGTTTTTTAAGAAAAAAAAGCCTTACTATACTATGTCGTTTTTTAAGAAAAAAAGCCTTACTACACTATGTCGTTTTTTTAAGAAAAAAAGCCTTACTATACTATTTCGTTTTTTTTAAAGACAAAAAGCCTTACTATACTATGTAGTTTTTTAAGAAAAAAACCCTTACTATACAATGTCGTTTTTTAAGAAAAAAAAGCCTTACTATACTATGTCGTTTTTAAGAAAAAAAGCCTTACTATACTATGTCGTTTTTTAAGAAAAAAGCCTTACTATACTATGTCGTTTTTAAAAAAAAAAGTCTACTATACTATGTCGTTTTTTAAGAAAAAAAGCCTTACTATACTATGTCGTTTTTTAAGAAAAAAAGCCTTACTATACTATTTTGTTTTTTTAAAGACAAAAAGCCTTACTATACTATGTCGTTTTTTATAGAAAAAAAGCCTTACTATACTATGCTGTTTTTTAGAAAAAAAGCCTTACTATACTATGTCGTTTTTTAAAAAAAAAGTCTACTATACTGTCATTTTTTAAGAAAAAAACCCTTACTATACTATGTCGTTTTTTAAGAAAAAAAGCCTTACTATACTATGTCGTTATTTAAGAAAAAAAGCCTTACTATACTATGTCGTTTTTTTTAAGAAAAGTCTTACTATACTATGTCGTTTTTTTTTAAGAAAAAAAGCCTTACTATACTATGTCGTTTTTTAAGAAAAAAAAAGCCTTACTATACTATGTCGTTTTTTAGAGAAAAAAAAGCCTTACTATACTACGTATGTCGTTTTTTAAGAAAAAAAAAAGGCTTACTATACAGGGTGTCCCAAAAAAATGTATGCACACTAAAAATAATTGTAAACGTGTTTAATTAGAATTTTATTATTTCAAAAGTGTGAGAATATTTACAAGTATCATTTTTCAGTTTTTTTACTGCTTGTTCTCAAACTGGCACCCATGGCATGGTCATGCTTTTGGACGGCTCCCGCAGATGCAGGCGGCCGCCGCCGGAGGGCAAATCCTCACTGATCTGTAAGTCCGATTATCATCGTCGTCGACATCATCACTTTGGTCACGTGACCTTTATGTCATTAATGTCCAGTCTGGAAGAGCTTGCTGACTGGCCGCAGGAGCAGTTAGGACAGATGCACGTCGACACCGCCTTCATCATGCCAGGTTGCAAACCGTGTCGCCACTGTAAAGATATTAGTGTCGTAGGACAAAAATGTTGTCATCTTAGGCAGTGTGGAGAAATAATTGTCTTTGTGTCATGAAAGATGCATTGGACAACGTGGAAGAGGAGCAGGAGGAAAAGATTGGGGTGCAGCCGAACGACCGACGCCGACTCGGCAAGTAAAGCCCTGCTTGCCTCACCCCGTGACAGCCGTTGAAAATGATTGGGACTGCCGATTGCGTTTTGTTGCCAGCGTGACGCAAACGTATTTCGGACCAATAAAAGTGTTTGGATGGCTTGCTTGAAATACAAGCAAATAGCCAGTATCTTTCGATTGTGTAGGCTAATTATTTTAACACATTTTGGTGTAATGACCTAAATGTAAAATTGTAAAATGTTTAAAGTGTTTTTTTAGTAAAAGGTATTAAGTCTTTTGTTGCAGGTGTCGCACCAAGTGTATGTCTGCGGGGTTCGAACCAGCTTCCACTCGGTGGTAGGCATGTACTCTACTGTGTGCGCTAAAGGGCTTTCCCACACTCCCACTAAACTTGCACCGGCCAAGTCTTTTCGGTAGGCGGGCGCTTGAGTAATTTGGCTAAGTGTGCAAGCCACCTCCCTACTCACCATGGTCGTGTCCAATAAAACTTTTTGGGTGGCTTATTTGAAATCCTAGCTAATAGCCAATGTCTTTTGATGTAATGATTAAATGTAAATTTTAATTTTTAAAGTATTTTTTAGTAAAAGGTAATTAGTCTTTTGTCGCAGGTGTCTCTCCCCGCCGAAGGCGGGGAGAGGCACCAAGAGTACGTCTGCGGGACGCGAACCAGGATCCATTCGGCGGTAGGCGCATACTCCACTGTTGCGGCCAAATCTTTTCGGTAGGAGGGCGCTCGGCTCAATTGACTAAGTGTATAAGCCACCGCCCTAAAAAGTATGGTCCTGCCCACTCGGTTTTTATTTGACCTGAAGTGAGAAGTTGGAGGAGGCGGGGAATCTAATCAATTACCTTTTGTATGGTAAGTTGGTGCTCTACTATTGAGGCCAAGTATCCATTTGAGCTGAAGAGTGAGAACTTGAAAGATGTGGGAATCAATCCATGCACATCCTACATCAGCTACATCAGCAGGTGAGTCTAAGAAAAACAAAAGAAAACAAATATTTTCTGCACAGCAACATGAATGTCTCTTTAAAACTTACTTTTTTGTCTTCAGGTGTCCTCGCTCTCCACGGTTTGGGAAACCTTTTCGTTGGAAGACTGTCCATCCCACAAGTCATCCATTTTTGCCTTTGTCACTAATCTGAAAAAATAAAAATAAAAGTTGACAGCAAAGTTATCTCTTGTTCTATTATGTGACCTTGACTTTGATTTATAAGATTTTTTTTTTTAAATTCTAAAAAGTTTTTGTAAGGGGATGTGGCTATGCACACGCACTATGATCACTGCAACAAGGCGAGACATCACATACCAAGCCAATACGAAGGTGACCGGTCGGGGCGGAGCTTCATCCGCAAGCTGGTCCCAAACCTACTCCATCCTGTCAGAGAGACCACAAGAAAAACGCCTTACTATACATGGTCGTTTAAGAAAAAAGCCTTACTATACTATGTCGTTTTTTAAGAAAAAAAGCCTTACTATTATATGTCGTTTTTTAATAAATAAAGCCTTGTTATACATCGTGTCATTTTTTTATACAAAAAAGCCTTACTATACTATGTCTTTTTTTAACGAAAAAAGCCTTACTATACTGTGTCGTTTTTTTTAAAGAAATAAAGTCTTACTATACAAGGTCGTTTTTATTCAAAATAGCCTTACTATACATGGTCGTTTATTTAAGAAAAAATCCTTACTATACTATGTCGCTTTTTTAAAAAAAAGCCTTACTATACTATGTCGTTTTTTTTAAAGAAAAAAGCCTTACTATACTATGTCGTTTTTTTAAAAGAAAAAAGCCTTACTATACTATGTCGTTTTTATACTGTTTTTTTTTAAAGAAAAAAGCCTTACTATACTAAAGTCGTTTTTTAAAGAAAAAAGCCTTACTAATCTGTCGTTTTTTTAAGAAAAAAGCCTTACTACACTATGTCGTTTTTTAAAGAAAAAAGCCTTACTATACTATGTCGTTTTTAAGAAAAAAAGCCTTACTATACTATGTCGTTTTTTACAGAAATAAAGTCTTACTATACAAGGTCGTTTTTATTCAAAATAGCCTTACTATACATGGTCGTTTTTTAAGAAAAAAGCCTTACTATTCATGGTCTTTTTGTATTTAAAAAAAAGCCTTTCTATACATGGTCGTTTTTATTCAAAAAAGCCTTACTATACATGGTCGCTTTTTTTAAGAAAAACGCCTGACTATACATGGTCGTTTTTTAAAGAAAAACGTCTTACTATACTATGTCGTTTTTATACTGTCATTTTTTAAAAGAAAAAAGCCTTACTATACTATGTCGTTTTTTTAAGAAAAAATGCCTTACTAATCTATGTCATTTTTTAAAGAAAAAAGCCTTACTACACTGTCGTTTTTAAAGAAAAAAGCCTTACTATACTATGTTGTTTTTAAAGAAAAAAGCCTTACTATACTATGTCGTTGTTTAAAGAAAAAAGCCTTACTATACTATGTCGTTTTTTAATAAATAAAGCCTTGTTATACATTGTGTCATTTTTTATACAAAAAAAGCCTTACTATACTATGTCGTTTTTTAAAAGAAAAAAGCCTTACTATACTATGTCGTTTTTTAAGAAAAAAAGCCTTACTATACTATGTCGCTTTAAAAAAAAAGCCTTACTATACTATGTCTTTTTTTTTAACGAAAAAAGCCTTACTATACTATGTCGTTTTTATACTGTTGTTTTTTTAAGAAAAAAGCCCTACTAATCTATGTCGTTTTTTAAAGAAAAAAGCCTTACTACATACACTATGTCGTTTTTTTTTAAGAAAAAAGCCTTACTATACTATGTCGTTTTTAAAGAAAAAAGCCTGACTATACTATGTCGTTTTTTATAAATAAAGCCTTGTTATACATTGTGTCATTTTTTTATACAAAAAAAGCCTTACTATACTATGTCGTTTTTTAAGAAAAAAAAGCCTTACTATACTATGTCGTTTTTTAAAGAAATAAAGTCTTACTATACAAGGTCGTTTTTATTCAAAATAGCCTTACTATACATGGTCGTTTTTTTAAGAAAAAAGCCTTACTATTCATGGTCTTTTTGTATTAAAAAAAAAGCCTTTCTATACATGTTCGTTTTTATTAAAAAACGCCTGACTATACATGGTCGTTTTTAAGAAAAAAACCGCCTTACTATACATGGTCATTACAATAAATAAATAAATCAAGTCGTCAGATATCACCAATATTACTGGAGAAAGTGTCTTTCCACAATTAGGATTTTCGTTTTATGACAAATGGTCTATAAAGGAATTTCGAATTGGAAAAGTCATTATTGAGTCGTCTTCTTTTCTGTCCTTGTGCAATCTTTGAAACGATTAAAAAACACTAAACGCAATTCGATTTGGAGATATTATGACTGCAAGTGGAACTAGTATATCTTGATAGAAGCTTCCAATGGAGAAAATGGGAGCATTGCTTACCTTTTCGGCATGCGTCGAGTACACAAAAATCAGCCAACGTAAAAAACAACAACTTCTGTTGTTGTTGGACTTCTGTTCATGTCCGTTAACAAACGTGTCTTGGATGGAGCTGACCCAAATTAGGCCGTTTAGATCATGCGATTAAAAACCTGAAAAGACGTTTACAAACAAAACTAAGCATGCAGGTCAACGAAAACCCTTTTTTTCCATTGTCTTTTCCGGTCCGTTTCACTTCCGGCTCACCAATGTGACGTCAATTCAGGGAACGCCCTCGACTTTTTTTCTTTTTTTTAATATAATAGTTTGAAATGAAAGCCTAGTCTTATGGGATGCTACGCCTTTATATCACACCACTTTTTCCAGGTTGTGCAATATTAAGGTGGATAAACCATTTTCTATCCAAAATAGACTAAGACATTTTTCTTTTAAATAGAGACGACTGTGTGTTGTCAAGGCTTTCCAGAAATGGCTACGTTAAGTGTGGCTATTTCATGGTGTAGACTGTAGAGGTTCACTCGCCTGATTGCCATGTGGGCAGTTGGGGTTCAAATCCCGGTTGGGAATCATTTTTCCCTTCAATAAATGGTGTAGAGCAGGGGTAGGGAACCTATGGCTCAGGAGCCATGTGTGGCTCTTTCCATAGGTGCATATGGCTTTCCACTAACCTGTGAGGTCAAATATGAAAATCACTGGTGAGAGAACGGAGTCCCGAACGCACTGATAGGAGCGTCACTGTGGCGTTGACACTACCTCTACCACCACTTTAATCATAATTTTGTGTGTTATTACTCTTCTGTATGCATGATCTCATTGATACTGATTTATTAGCAACAGCATAACAAAGTTGTCAAAAGAATTCAGAGACTTTTTATACTTTAAAAGTGGTGAAATGACTCCAACTTTCTGCTTTTAGGGTCGCACTTTAACGGATGCTTGCCTTCATTGTGACCAGATTACCAAGAATGAAAAGGAACAAAAAGTCCCCATCTGCAATTTATTGAGGTATGTGCCATTTTAAATACATAACTTGTGTAACTTATGCTTTAGTGGTCATATTTAAAATAACTCCCAATTGCATTTCAATCTTTATAGATGTAAAGATTATAAGTAAAAGTATGCAGAGAAAAATTCACTACTCAAGACTCCATGACAGATTTTATTGTTCTCCCTATTCATTTTCAAATTCATTTGGACAGGCCAAGTTTTAATGAAGAGAGTCACAATAACCTTAAATAATTAAAAAATAAAAACATGGGTGGCATAATCAGCAATGACATTTGGTTGTAAAATAAACATTTACAAAGGGCCACTTCTTTTCAATAGTGTTCAAATGAAGGCTTGTAAACAATAAGAGATTAAGAGATGTACTAGACCACCCCTCCATCTCTTAAGATATATTTGATACAAGATATGAGGTAAACGAGGCAAATTCTCATCTGATGTCATCAATGGAAGACTTTACAATTAACCAAGAAAAGTATAAATACAAATACAAAGAATTGACGCCTAACATTTACTAAACAAGCCAATTTGTCTACCAGGAATAATCAAAAAGCCATACACATTCTTTGTTTCCATTTATAGCGTTATAGCTTTGGTGCCTGGTAGCGTGACTGGATTACAAACACCAAATCATCCGTTGAGAAATTGGACACTAACTAAAACACATCAGGGTCGCAAAGACATTTACATTATCCCAATTAAAAGTTTCACCCCAAACCACCTTGACCTAAACCCTCCCACAGAATCAGAAAAAAAAAATCCCGTGTTTAAACCCTCCCAAATATTAGAACCAAAGCATCGATCAAAATATTCAAAACAAAAAAAGTTTGACTTAATGCAAAACGGCTCAAAGTGCTTATTGGATTTCTTGTAAGACGACCAGAGTATAAGGGCCACACCAACCAAAACCAAAAAAATAGAAATTTGGTATAAACGTGTGTAAATAAGTTACTACTTGAAGAATTTTTTTGGTAAAAAAAAAAAAAAAGTAATTTACAAAAATGATTAATTGTTAAGTTGTAAATTTAGAGGATATTAAATGGGGAGGAAAAACATTGGACTATTTGAGAAAATATCTTAATTTCAACAAATATTGATAGCAGCTGTAATTTAACATGAATAGTTAAAATTAAAATGTAGTTAAATCAAATAGAAATTTTTGATGAGAATCCTGAAATTTGCAAATAAAAAACAATCTCATTTGTACAAGGTTAAGATGAATACAAAATGTACTGTTTTACAATATGAAAAATAACGGAACAATTTGGACCAGATGTAGATTTTACGATAACAAGTAAAAGTAACACTAAAGAGTTTTTGTTTTTTTTTAAAGAAAGAAAATTTGCTTATAATATTGTGGTAAGTGTGGCCCATATACTGCTTGGTAGAGGGGAAATGAAGAGGAAGAGGAGGGCATTAAGGGGTACAAGGCTTTTTCCATTGCTGTCCAATAGCAACCTCTACTGGTCAAAGAAAAAACCAATCACTTTAGTTCTTAAAAAAATAGCAAGAACATTTATTATACCCTCGTTCTTCCTTGATGGCCACCGTGATTAAATCTGTATCATAATATATATATTTCTATAAATATATATGGACAGTTCGTCTCTAAGCATGGTCAAGAAAAGACATCATAATCTCTATATTGCCAAGGAGAAAGTGTTTTCAGTGTTCACACTCATTCAGCATGTCAGCAACTTTCGGTTACCTGAGTAATACTTTGTTTTTTGTTTTTTTGCATTTTCAATCCTGGGCTATTATTCCCTGCCACCGTTATTATTTCACAATAAGTCAGTCGGCTGGTGGAGACCATTCATATTCATATAATCCTAAAAATAATACTACACTTACTTAAAAAGCACTGTCACGGTTGTATTCCATAATTTAAAAAAATGTCATTTATACATGAAATTGTCTGGTGGAAAAGAGGAGCGGGCACAAGCACGGCATTAGAATAATAATAAAAAAATGATAAAAAATAAAATAGGTCTTAACTTTGAGGCGTGGTCTCATCTGTAGCTTTGGCTGGTCGCCGTTTTGGAGACGGAGCTCGCCGGCTCGCCGATGTCGGCCAGCAAGCTGCTGTACCCTGAGAAGTCGGACACGGGCGTCCTTATCCGCTCTTCGGACTTGAACTGTGAGCCGAAAGCCTGCGCAAAGTTTTCTATCTGGTAAGGGGCGACTTTGGAGAGGGGCGGCGGGAATATGGCGCCGTTCTTGACGGGCGCCGCCTCTTTGTGGCAGCCGGGGTCCGCCGAGCCCATCTGGTAGGACGACGGCGGGGTGGAGGAGGCGTTGAGCTCCTGCGAAGGAGTCAACTGATGGTGCTGGGCAGACTCCAGGAGGTGGAAGGCATGCTGAGGCGAAGAGTCGGCCGCCCCCGGGGCCCCGAAGCCGCACTCGGAGTAGAGGAAGGGTCCTGAAGACGGGACACCCAGGGGGAAGCCTGCGCTGTGGCTGGTGCGCTCCAGAGCTTGCAGAAGGAAACGTGAGTACTCGTTCATCAGGAGGCCCTTGTCGCCGGGCGGACTGGCGCCGGCGACCAGGTCTTGGGCCGAGGCCGGCTGCAGTTCTTCGGCGTGCTGGTCGCCCAGGTCGAAAGGGATTTCGTGGGGGTGCGAGGCGTCGGGCTTGTGGGAGTAGTGCTCCAGCAGGCTCTGGAGCACCTCGTCGGGGATGCCCGATTTGTCCAAGCCCGAGTCGGCGTCCGTCATCTGGATGACGGACGGGTGCGGGGAGGAGGAGAGCAGGTCGTATTCGCTCCCCGTCGTCGACGACGTGACGTTATGGAGGTAGCGCCGCTTTTTCAGGAACTGCATGGCGTCGTCGTAGTTGTTGCCCAAGCGGTCGCCGTTTGTTTGCATGAGGCCTTGATCCAGGTGGTGCTCCAAGGATTCCACTTTTGTGCCTTTTTCCGGGCCTTTCCGGTGAGCTTTTTTTACCGCCGTCTTGGCGCCGCGACCGTGGTGCTGCATACTGGGGCCCGGCTCAGTGGACGACGACACCGTTTGATTCTCCAGCGAGTACTCGTGGACGCTGTAGGCTCCGCTGACAGAGGCCGAAATGGGAGGTACTCTCGAGACGCCGTCCCCCTTCCTTTTCTTTCGGACCCCTCCTTCTCCGGGTTTTTTGGACCTGCCTTTTTTCCTCCCGCTTCCCTGAGTGATTCCGTAGCCGCCCATGTCCGGGCAAGCCATGTCCAGCATGCTGGGGTCCAGAACTTTCCTCAAGGCGTCGCCACACGTCCGCTTGTGCTTGAGCAGTCGGTCCGTCCTGGAAAAAAACTGAGGACCGAAAACTGGTTAGTTACAGCCTCCAAAATAATACCTTCCATGCATGCACATTATTGTTACTGTAGTTACTCGCGTATAAGCCGCCTCCTGATTCCCAATTTTCATCTCCATATTCATGGTTTTAGTAGGGAGTACAAATGTGTTACTTTGAAGGGAAAATCTTAAGAAAAATCATCACACGTGGTATTTCTGACATACTGAAGCACATTGCAATTGATTAGATATTTTATTCAGATTTATTGTATTGTATTAAATGATTAACGTTTTGTTTTAATTACACTGCATTTGTGTGTTTCAGGGATTCTGTTTGTGAAAAAGGTGATGTTGACTGAACCCCTACAAAATGGCTATCCCTCAAGAGAAGGCGCAATGTGTCCAGGGTTTATTGAAACAAAACCAGATAGGCAGACTCAGCGAAACTACAGAACTAAGTATGGAAGAGATCCTCATCAGGTCCGTCAATTCGTGCATGGCACAAGAAATGTATGGAGACCGACCGGGACAGTGTTAAAGGAAGGAGTGGGCGACTAAGAACATCCATCGTGTAAAGATGATGTTCTTGGTCGCCCACTTCTCCCTTTATTTAACACTGTCCCCATCTCCATAAATTTCTTCTGCCATGCACAGATTGACGGACATGATGATGGCTCTCTTCCATACTTGGGTCTGTAGTTTCGCTGAGTCTGCCTATCCGAGTTCATTTCAATAAACCATGAGATAGATTGCGCCTTCTCTTGAGGGGCATTACTTCAACGAACACCGTAACGCTAAGCTAATTCGCCAATAGTTTTATCTGTTTATCTTTTCTCTACTTTGAAATAAATTACCCCATTGCCGCCTTTTTATGCGCATATAAGCCGTACCCTGGATTCAGTCATCCTTTTTTTGTACGACAAATGCAGCTTATATGCGAGTTAATACGGTATTCCATTTGACTTAGTTTCATCAATTCTGTAGCCCCAACGACGACAATTAAAAGGACTGACTTGTTGGCAGTTTTCACATCTGTAGGGCTTCTCTCCACTGTGCGTGCGCTTGTGTCGCTCCATGTGGTACTTCTGAATAAAACGCATGTTGCACTGGTCACAACTGAAAGGCTTCTCTCCTGCCATTTAAAAAAAGACAGTCAAATTTAGACAGGGATTACAAGGCACGATATTATCGATGCATAAAACGGACTCACCGCTGTGGATTTTCTCATGTCGCTGAAGGAGATACTTCTGAATAAAGCTCATGCTACACTGACTGCATCGGAACGGTCGCTCGCCTGCAAAGGATAAGCAGAGTGACTGGTTGACCCAATCGTGAAGCTAACAGTCAAGATGTTAGCTGTCAATCTTACCCGTGTGAATGAGGACGTGTCGGCGCAGGTGATAGGAGCTTCTAAAGGCAGCGCTGCAGTGCTCGCAGATGTGAGGTTTGTTGTCAGGTGACATGCAGCTTCCATCGCCATCCATCATCATAGACTAAATACAAAATTGACACAATCATCAGACTTGAATTTAGAGAGTAATGCATTTTTTTTAACTGATCTAATTCTGATTTTTTGGGTGGTCATTTCAGAAATTGAAAAGTTGAGCAAATAAGGCCTAATGAGACATTTATATTAAGATAATATTTAGATAATATTTACCTTTGGACACAGACGCCGTAATTTATTCTAATTTAAGGTGACGTTACTCAGTGGTTAAAGAGACCAAGTACTTTTGGAAAAATTTCCCCAATGCACATTATCGGTCAAGACAAAACTATTTGGATTTTAAACCCTCCTAAATCAATACTAATACTGATAATAAAAATAAACATCACATTTTGGCTCATGCATTGCAAATTATTAACATTTGGTATACAGGTGTAGCGTACAAGAGTTAAACGTAATGTCCACCTACGTGGACTAATTTTTTAACACATTAATTTTAATCAATTAATAAAATGTTCTAATTTCATTTCATCCTATTTATACGAGTTCTCCATAAAGGGCTAATTGAACACCAAAAACCTCAAAACATACTAAAAGCAGCTGCATTATTGTGCCTTTAACACGACTCGATGCGTTTGTGACATTTTATGTACAAGCATCACCCCCCACCCCATTTAATTCTTGTTTTTATTTTCATCCTTAGTGTGTCAAACCTTTGCCTCGCTCCGCTTCTTCCTCGGCCGGCTCTCTTGTCCGTCACCATTTGACCTGCGACCTTTCCTCCCCGCGGGGTCCTTTCCTAACTGACTCGGCAGCTGCTGGGAAGACAAAGGAGGACGGCGTGAAAGCCAGCGGCACATAAATCATATTGTTTCATTCAAGGGTTCCATGCAATGATTAAAAAAAAAAAGTGTGGATCAAGAAAAAAAATGGACGTGTAAAATTGTCAAAAACATTAAGATTTACAGTCATTTAAAAGAATAAAGATTATCTAAACAAAAAAAGGCATTTTAATTGTGTCCAATATATGAACTAAATAAATTTGGAAAACATCTTGCTTTAAAAATACATTTCACATTACAATAAACGATTGATTGAGGACAATTGAAGAAGCAAAAAAAAATATGAAACGCATTTGATGCTTTGTATGGTCGCGTTAACTCGACAACGGCCTAAATTTACAGCCCTCCTGTGGATTTGTGACCTACAATTCAGCGCGAATGCTTTTTGAGTCCATTTGAATCAACACAGCATTAAAACATCTGTGTACATTCAAACAGTTTGAATGCGTTACTGAAGTCAATCATCACATGGCAAAATGAACTCTCAAAACAAGAGAAATCATTTATTCCTAGTGAGGAAGCATCATCCAGAAAGCAGAAACCCAGACAGCAGTTCATATTAGCTTAACCTTGGGATGCTGCCCACATTGTCACGAGTGTGTGCTTGTGTTTGAACGAGCACAAAAGACGTCTGGAATTAAGTGCGAGTGCCCATAAGACAGCTGCGTCCAAGGCAAGACGTTTTCATTCACTTGCCGCCATGACGTCACACACCCATGCGGGGGGGAATAATGAGAGGCTTTTGGACCTCATCTATATTTTGCATGGCGAGCAATCAGTAAATTGGCCATTTTGACTACTTAAGCCTTTATAGGGCGCCCATTTAACTCATTGACAGCGTCCAATCCATTTTGACTGACAGAGAGTCTGGCAGCGAATGATCACGGAAACACAGTGTAAGTGAATCGGATCTCTCATTGTCCATGGCAGGCAATGAGTTAAAGACAATGATGTTTAAAGGAATTTTTAAAAAATCAAGGCCATGTCTAGAACATATTTCTGTTCTCTTTAGAAACTACTGTATTTTCTCGCATATAAGCTTGCCTTAAAATCGTTGAATTTTACAATTTCTCTCGTATAAGACGCCCCTTGATTCCCAATTTTCACCTCCATATTCATGGTTTTAATAGGGAGTACAAATATGTTACTTTGAAAGGAAAATCTGAAGAAAAATCATCGCACGTGGTATTTCTGAGATTCTATATGAATCGAAAGGATCGTCTGCTGGATTGCACATTCCAAAAGGTTGTTGCCTGCACATAGACATTTTAAGGACGTCACTTGAGCAGTACAACCAGGAAGTGTGTTCGCAGCGGTCTCGTTTGTCATCCCTAGGTAAGATGCCGGCGCCCTGAGCGAGCAATGGCAGGCACAAGTGATTTTTTTCGCGTTTTATGAAAGATGTGTTTTTTTTCCTTCTTGAATTTTATTCATAGATGTCAAAATACATTTTTTAGCGTTTTATCTGTTTATCTTTTCTCTATTTTGAAATAAATGACTATATCGGCCGCATTGTCTTGCGTTATTGCGTTTCCTCTTTGTCACCTTGCAGTTTCGTCTAATTTGTGCGCATATAAGCTGATCTATAAGCTGATAAGCTCGATTCAGTCAATTTTTTTTGCGACAAATACGGCGTATATGCGAGAAAATAATCATAGTAACATCATTTCCTGAGAAGGTACCAAGAGGGCTGACTTTGATAGATCAAATGTGATTTGTCATTTACTGGTTACATTATTTTCCTATTATTTTTACTGGTCTAAAAAATATGGGCATCGGGTGGCCTTAACATATCTTGAAAAACATCGGATCGGAAGTGAAAAATAAATATCAGCATTGGGAACATTGAATTATTTGGCACGTAACCCCCCTGCATTAATCGGAAAGACCAAAAGCGGTACTCACGTTGGCCATGTTGACTTCGTGCACCAGCAGGCTCTGGTTGTTACTGACAGTGACCTCCAGTAGTTCGTTGCTCTTGGCCAGCCCCCCCGGGTACAGCGGCAGACGGTAATCGTGCTCGGACATCTTCTCCTGCTTGATACCCAGGGCGTGGACGTAGTCGCCCCCTCCCGGCAGACCGTCGCTGCAGTCGGGCGAGTCCCGCTCCTTCTTCAAGATCATCTCCTGGGGCCCGACGGAGTGGAGGCGGGTGAAGCTGGTGACGGGCGGCAAATGGCTGAACATGATCATGCCCGCGCCAAAGTTGGCGTCCATGCCTCCGTTTGGGCGCAAGAAGTCGTTGCCTAACTTGTCTTGAATGAGGCTCATGGTGGCGGGCAGGAGATCAAAACTACGGCGCGCCAGTCAGTGTCATGCTGCCGAGAGAGAAAAAAAAACAGGGCATTTTGAACATTGCGATAAACATTAAAAAGCTCAAAAAGTATTAATTCTGCTCCTTATTTTAATGCGCTTTTAAGTCCCCATTATTGATTTTGGAACTTCGTCCCCTGGCTGTGATTTGACGCCACAATATTTTAGAAGAGACTTTTCTAAGTTTGTGGCGTGCACAAAATGCGGCACGATCAGATGATATCAAATTACATTTTTTTGGTTAAGCGTAGGCTAGATAACGCCTGCTCTTTACTGATGCTGCAGTTTGCAGGATCTCGGTGGAAAAGAGGCTTCAGCCGGATTAAACGTGATGATTTGTGGGTCAACAAAAGGGCTGCAGTCTGGCACGGGGACAAACCCAAGAGCTTCCTGTCTGGCGGGGCGCTGAGTTATTCACCGTTTCCCATCGAACGTTAATCTGCGCGACGGTTTGTGTCTGATCCAGTCATCCTATTTGCATGTGGATTATATATGCCAATGAGTGCTGGTGTGATTACACGCAATACATACATGAAAATAGTGGGGCGACATGCTGCTATTGATTGTGTACAAATAAAAATCAATGGCGCTAAATGGAAATTTCAATAATAATTGTATTTCAATAGTAAATAACAAGTTCACTGAGGGAAGTGTTTAATCCCTATCAAATGAAATTTTGATTGCCATAACCATTCATTAATTAATGTCCCTAAAATACAAACATACATATTCATAAACATATACACATTTAAACGTACACACAAACATATACACATACACACAAACATATACACGTACATACAAGTACACACAAATATATACACGTACATACAAGTACACACAAACATATACACGTACATACAAGTACACACAAACATATACACGTACATACAAGTACACACAAACATATACATGTACATACAAGTACACACAAACATATATACGTACATACAAGTACACACAAACATACACATACATACACACATATACAAATATCAAGCACACTGAATAAAATGTGCAGTAAGGATCTCAAGCTATTAAAAGAAACTATAACTAGAAGCAAAATTAAGATTTGATTTTGCATCCGATTTCTTTGAACTTTGAGGGCGACGCCATCCCTCCCACTTCAAAAGGATTGGACATCCATCACTGTCTATACCAGCCATTGAGTTAATAATAAAGCTCATTTGGGACCCAATTTGGACCCCCAAGCCACAGTTTGCAATATCTTGGCTGACTCAAGATTCAACACTTTGTAGAAATGACTCAGTTCACACATTTATTACCTCATGATTTAGAATTCTTAAATAAAAAGGGATTGTACAGACACATCTGCAAAAACAATCCAACTCCAAGGCTAAGCATTATGCTAACCATTTCGCAGGGGCCTCCATCGTTGTCTTCGCTCTTTGTGATGCGGACAATAATTAATGTGACCGCGCATTTAAACGCCGCATTATTAAGATCGCCAAGGCGCTCAAATCGCAAAACCTCAAGAAATCTCAGCAAAACAACCAAAGTGCATGAAATATTAATAAATCAAGTTTGACTTGAGTATTATTACACATAGATTCGAAAGATTTTGGAGGACGCTCAGGAACAAATAACCAAGGGTGAACGAGCAGCGACGAGTTTAAAAATAATTCTTTTCTTTTAATCATAATGGATCATGCATATATTTACTTATTTGGTGCAAGCCAGTGACTCGTCGGTTCCAGCGGACACCGGATCGAGCGTACGAGGTGATGCAGCAACCAACACGGGCATGACCCACAACAAAAGTCCCGAGCGAACAATGATGCTCGGTCCCATTAGCTTAGCAATGCTAACCTAGCGGCGGCGTCGGAGGCGGGGGGCTTTTGTTGTCTGTCCCGCACGAGAAGTTCCAACTTTCGGGCACGGAAGCAATTCAAACCGGACTTTTTAACAATCGCGAACAGCGTTTCTTACCGGCGCTTGGCCCCCACAAGCTGCACCCCGGAGCCAGCGTCTTCGGATCTCGGCGTTCCGTTTTTGCCCCCAAATTTTTAAAGGCAAAACATTGTTCTCCCGCAGCTGCTGGGTTCTTCCATCTTGGTTGCGCGCGGGGGATTGTGGGTCGGATACGCGCGACCGCAAACAAACGCGCACGCCTGATCACAATCTTACATTTCATTTTCGATGATACTATAATAATTTAAAGCCCCGTCTATTGTGAAGATTTTCACTCCAATATTTGTTTTACTCGTACGAACATCTAAAAATGTCATTGAATGGACAAGAAGGTGTTTCGTTAAGGTCAACAAGGTCTTCATTTGTGGCCAAAACAATATCAGAGGCAGTGACCTACATTTGCAAAAGATGGATATTTTATTTTAAAAATATATTCTCATTTTTCTGAAAATCTATCAAAATAATTATTAGATTTTGTGGGTTTTTTGTCTTTAGCTCACTTTTTTTTTAATATTACCAAAAAGGCCCTGGGTTTTAGGGTGTGTAGACTTTTTAAATGCAAGCTAATATCAAAGATATTTGAAAGGAAGCTGTAATTTGAATCCATTAATTTCAAACAGATTATTTTAATTAATTGGTCGTGCATGCCGTGCTTCCTGTAGGTGTAGACAAGATTAAGATCAAATTTGATCCTATTTTGCCTCTATTTTTACACTTTGCATAGGTAGAATATTTGATTTTTGACTGTAGATGTGCAGATGAATTGAGACCCAGTTGAGATTATGGAGGAATGTCATGTCTGTCAGGACATGGAAGTGGCTGATGGAAGGTTGAGATGATGCAAAGTGAAGCGGGGGGAAAAATGGCTTACTGCCTTCACATGACAACTGAAAAGTGTAGTAGTAATAGTAGTCGTAATGTGTTCATAAGTACAAGAATGCAAGGCTATGACGAGCTAGATTTTGGATAAAACCACATAATGGCAGGAAGCCAGTCTGGATGTGATTGTGTGGGTATGGAGAGAATTTAAAATTATATACAAGATGTGGTTGAAGTTGGTTTGCTGGAGGATTAAGGGGTATAAGTAGTAAGCATAAACACCATTTATTATACACTCCCAGATATAGAATAACAAACCAATGAAACACTATCGCCTAACTGAATGACACATTATAGGAAAGTAATGGCTATACAACCCAGAATTCAAAAGAGACTGTACAGCAGAAAAAAAGAAAAACCAATGCCAATCTCAACTTTCCATTGATGCAATTGTCATAAAGGTCAATAAGTCACCTCAGTGTGCTTTTGAGACAAAGATGTAAACACCTTTCCAAGGTGAAGTAGACAAAGGCCGAATTGTCCCACGGTGGAATGCGCACCCTAATGCGCAGTATCGTATGACGAGGATGCTTGTACATCACTCATTAATAATTCAGTACTTCTTTGTTTCCTCCTTTGCTTGCCTTGAATCTTACAAACAAAGCTTTTGGATGTTCGAGCATCTTCACACACAAAAAGAAGGGGTAAAAAAGAGAAGTGAGGCACAGCGAGGCGTAGCAGATGGCCTTCCCGGACGCTCTAATCCTCAAGGATCAGAGGTCTCTCTCTTTCGAGCTCTCTGTGTGAGGGTTAGTACAACATTGGCTGTCAAAGCTACAAAATCCTAATTCCTCTGCTCACTGATAATAGTCAAATCTTCTGGAGCGTCCCATAGCCGCAGAAAAGGAAATGGAATTAGTCTGCTTGAGGGTCCGAGCTTCGCAATCATGTAATGCCATTAGTATTTAAAACATGTTTTGCTCTTATTTTCTCCCCATGCATATGTACGTGTGCTATATTTTTCCCAATACGTACCATATTTTCTTCAGCTTTTACTTTCATCAATTTTGGCAAGGAAAGAAATAGAAACATTGGGGTTTCTTTATGAGGAAAATGTTCCTCTTTTCAAAATACGCTAACATAATTCTTAATAAATCCACAATTTTAAACAATATGCTCATTATAATCTGCATGGACAGCTTTTGTTAAGATCCTTTTGCATGCACTCTACCAGCTGTCTCACCCGCTTTTCTCACAAAAGCATCCCACTTGACACTCAATCCCTGCTTTTGCAAATAAATTATAAATAGTAAACACGTTTATGGTTATGATTAACAAGGTGAAAATAATTCTGCTCATGTTTTAGCTTGAATTCTAGTTGCTTTGGGTTTGATTAAAAATGAATTGCTACAAGGGTCCGAAAAGTGATGAAATGGAGCGAGCAAATTGATAAATTTGCATTATTGACTAATTACTAGGTTGCAACCACGCTTTTCCTCTAAGGCACATGTGTCAAAGTGGCGGCCCGGGGGCCAAATCTGGCCCGCCGCATCATTTTGTGTGGCCTGGGAAAGTAAATCATGAGTGCCAACTTTCTGTTTTAGGATCAAATTAAAATGAAGAATATAGATTTATATTAAATTTCCTGATTTTCCCCCTTTTAAATCAATAATTGTAATTTTTTTATATTTTGTTTCTGTGTTTTTAGTTCAAAAATCATTTTATAAAATCTAAAAATATATATTAAAAAAGCTAAAATAAACATTCTTTCAGATCTATAAAAAAACTGAATATTCAGGGATTTGATCCAGTTCTTTTAATCCATTTATAAAAAATATATCTAAATATATCTAAAATGGCCCACATGAAATCGAGTTGACGTTAATGCGGGCCGCGAACCAACCCGAGTCTGATACCCCTGCTCTAAAGCCTAAGCAATGTATTGCTGTGCTTTCACCAACAAAATAATACACAAATTAAAAACAATATTGGATTGGTAAAATATAATAAGTCTTAATTGTTGATGAAAATATGTTTGACCATGCACATACATGAATCTCATTATTGAAAATTGAACTCTATCTTTTGACCACTTGGCTCCTAAAATACATTGCCCAAATCACGATCAATACATTTTAATCTTAAAAAATGTGTAGAATAGACCTCTAATCTAGTACAGTGTAGATAAATGCGTGTCACAACAATTAATGTTAACTGCAGCGAATACGTCCCAGAACTACCCATGATAGGTACATATTAAAGATATAGTAAAAGACCATTGTAAAGAAATAAAATAAAATAAAAATAACACTACATCTTTTCCACACACTCAAAATTAATTGGATAAAAAAATAAGCATTCTGTCAGTTTAACGAGTTGGACATCTATTAATCTGTCTGTTTTTTAAAATTGTTTTTCTATTTCTTTTTAAATTGAAAAAAAATATTAATTTATTTTAGGTTTGGATGATAATATAAGACAAATTATTTTCTATTTATTTGAATTGTTAATTTCTTTAAGATCAAAAATTCACTTAAAATTAATTTCAACAATAAAATTAGATTTGATATACATCCACCACAACTCATTCATTCAAGATTGGTCCACGGAATGAATTAAGCTCGTATATCAAGGTAAAGATGCACTTGTGTCATTCTCCCGTTAGATGGCGTAATCAGTTGCTATTTTAGCTGTTGCATGATATAACTTTTCTACAAGCAATATAGAAAAAGTCAATTTAAATAGGCCAAGGGCTACATGCAAATTACCAACAAAAGGGATTAGTGGCTCAAACATAAATCCCACAATGATTAAGTAAATCAAATTAAACTTAACACCCCCACCCCACACTTCCCTTTCACAAGTGGACGCGTAACTCTGCTGCTCTTCCTCTCGCTCTCTCCCTTTCACACACACGCCCACCCGCCTCTTCATCCACCCTCGTCTTCGTCAGTGCGCTTACAAGTCCTGCGAACACCCGGTGGACTTACTGAAACAAGCGGGGTCAACTCCCCCATCGTGCGTAAAAAGTGACATGGCGCCTTTTACGCAGCCGAGGTAACCGTGGAATGCCATGGAGTAGTCGTCCACTTTCCAAGACCTTGAGATGGCGGCACTTCGCAGGAAATTCGGCGAGGACTACCAGGTGGTCAGCACCAACCGAGCCGGAAGCGGCGCAGGTGGCGGCGGTGGCGGCGGCGGCGGCTTCTCGGCGCCGGCGGCCAAGAAGAAGCGACAGCGCTTCGTGGAGAAGAACGGTCGTTGCAACGTCCAGCACGGTAACCTGGGCGGCGAGACCAGTCGCTACCTCTCGGACCTGTTCACCACTTTGGTGGACCTCAAGTGGCGCTGGAACCTGCTCATCTTCATCCTCACCTACACGGTGGCGTGGCTGGTGATGGCATCCATGTGGTGGATGATCGCCTACATCCGCGGCGACCTCCAGCAGCACGCCCGCGAAGCCTCGTACACGCCGTGCGTGGCCAACGTCTACAACTTCCCGTCGGCTTTCCTCTTCTTCATCGAGACGGAGGCCACCATCGGATACGGCTACCGCTACATCACCGAGAAGTGCCCCGAGGGCATCATCCTCTTCCTCTTCCAGTCGCTCCTGGGCTCCATCGTGGACGCCTTCCTCATCGGCTGCATGTTCATCAAGATGTCGCAGCCCAAGAAGCGCGCCGAGACGCTCATGTTCAGCCAGGACGCCGTGATCTCGCAGCGGGACGGCCGGCTGTGCCTCATGTTCCGCGTGGGAAACCTGCGCAACAGCCACATGGTGTCCGCGCAGATCCGATGCAAGCTCATCAAGGTGAGAATTTGCTTGGGAATCTAGCGTTGAACTTTATACGGGTGCAAATTACTTTCGCTGCGGAGGACTTTACTTTTCAGACTGAGGAAGGGACAATGTTTCGGAACTTTTGGGGAAGTGTCAAATCTGAGTCGACCCAAATGCGATACCTCATCTCATTTTCTGAACCCCTTTATCCTCATTAAGGTCGCGGGGGGCGCTGGAGCCTATCCCAGCTGACTCCGGGCCAGAGGAGGGGGACACCCTGAATCGGTAGCCAGCCGATGGCAGGGCACAAGGGGACGGACAACCATGCACACTCACACCCATACCGAAGAGCAATTTAGAGTGTCCAATCAGCCTACCATGCATGTTTTTGGAATGTGGGAGGAAACCGGAGTCCCCGGAGGAAACCCACGCAGGTCCGGGGAGAACATGCAAACTCCACATAGGTGGACATGACCTGGATTTGACCCCGGAACCCCAGAGCTGTGAGCCCGACACTTGCGATTACCCTCGGTTAAAAAAAATAAAAAATGATATCAACTGCAACTGCTAATGTTGAATTTTGCAATATCTCACAATATTTAAAACTTTGAAAGTATGTATAGTTTGACTGGTCACCAATTGTCCTCCACCCTGAATTGGTGAGCAGCCAATCGCAGAAATTGACTGTAAACATGGTTATTAAAACTTCATACCAAAGAACCTCAGCAATGCAACAAACATGAACACCTATTTTTTAGTGCTGGACTTGTGCGGAAAATGTCAAGACAAAAATACTCTGTAGTATTGATTTTAGGTTTCGGGGCACTTATCCTCACACAAATCCATTGAGTTTTTAGCCTATTTTTATACACAGTATTGATTTACATTGAGAACAAATCTGTCAAGATGCTCTCGGTTTTTCTGACGTGGGAGACGCTAAACCTTCCGTGGACCAAATCAGGAGCGAATGACAGTTTTATTTCCACCTAACGGCTTTCGTAAACTCTTACGGTTGGTTGAAAAGAGTTTGGGAAGATGATGCAACCCGAGTATTTGCTTTTGTAAAGTGACAGGGTGTACACATGGAGCCTTCTTGTTATGATTTTGCAGAAACTGCTGTTTGTACATAGTCAGTCTTTGTCAATGGCAGAGTATTCTATTTCATTATTTGTTCATTGTTTAACTACCAATGCTGCTTTACCTCATTTTACTTTCTTCCTGTGTCAGTCCGAATAATCATATAAACGAAGAAAGGTGATAGGATTTCAAGTGAGCACTTCATCCTTTGATTTTGGCGAAAAAGTTTAAAAAGTATGACGTAAAACTAAGTCCAATCTTCATTTATCCTAACTATGGATCCCATTTAGAAAGAGAGGTGAATTACCTTGGTTCTGTATGGTGGTCATATTTGAAGGTGCTTGAAAGTGTGGCAACTTCTGTCCTAAAAAAAGAAAATTGCAAGTATATGTTCAGTTGTTGATTTGATACAGAAGCATTAGACTTCATGGTAGCGATTGCGAAGGAGGGAGCATTAACCAGCAGGTGACAGCGCGCAACAGAAGCGTGGCTTTTTTTTTTTATGTTAAAAGCAAACACAGCTCATGTACTCGCATTATCACTATCCATCAGGAGCGGCAGGTGTGAGATAAGAGGCTGACTTTGTGTTTGTGTGTGTGTGTATAGGAGTGTGCGCGTACGTGCCCGTGAGCAAGCCAGTCAGGTGGGTGTGAAAGCACAAGTACAGGCTTTCCAAGAGGTGATCATTGCAGTGGAGTGGAGTAGTGGAGTGAGTAAAAATCAACTCTCCTGGGAAACACTGCTGAACATAAAAGTTTATTTATGGCTCTTTTAAAGCAAGGCATGGTTCACTTTCTTTATGCACTGCATCTATTTGACCTCAGCTTTGACAATTGGTAAGAGGGACACTAAGATGTTCTTTGTGAATGACATGTTTTTGTAGGTTAGTGTTCTAATATGCTTAAATGTTTGAGGATTTATAGATTTGTAATGTTTCATAGGGAAATCGGGCTGGATCGCGTCATTTTGAGAAGATCGGAATTAGGTAAAAAGACGGGTGATTAAAATGTGTTTATGTATTTTTATTTTTACATAATGGCTGCCGTTGATGGTGCAAAATATGTGAATGGGAGAACTTTAGTATTTACATTACATTTAAAGCACAACTCTAATGTTACCTATTTTCCTCTTATTTAATCCCTACAAAACGCTATAGTTTCATCATTTTAAATGTGGGTAAAAACATACCGCAAAAAACATTTAATTTTCCATACAATCTTAACACAACATTAAATCACATGCAGTGGTGTTTGCAACGGTAGTTTTACACTAAATTTAACTCATTGAATGGTCACTCAATGATTTAATGTTACATTGCAATTGTAATGTATTAGCACCAAATGTAATTGGCTTTGCTTTCACTGTAGTTTTTGTCACCTTGTCTGTATCTTTTATCCACTTTGTGTGTATATTTGATCCACTGATTTTTGGGGAGGAAGCAGCACGTGTGTGTGAGCATATATATTGTATTTTATGGAAAAATTAGTTATGCGACACTGCAGAAAAGGAGCCCAAATAGACTGGCCGTGTGCTCTTTTAATTATCATAAATGACTTCTTTTCCATTACGTCCTCATGCAAAAATGGGCCATAAAGAAGACAACCGGCATTTGCCGGGAGCTGCTTCTCTTTTTGCCACATGTGGAGTGTTGCATCAGAAGGCTTAATGATGCGTGAAAGAGGAAGAGGAGAAAGAAGGAGAGGAGGGGTTGGACTTTTTCCACATCTAGCATGCGACTGGCCTATAAAGCATAATTGCGCACATTGACAAAAACTACAACTCGGAACATTTTAATTCCAAGTGTCAATTCCAGTCATTTTTTTGTATGTGCAATAAATATGTTATAAAAAATAATATCGATGAACAAAAGTGCTAAATATAGACAATTAAATTGACAAATGCACCTAACAGAATGTTTTTTAAACAAATAAAAAGGTAAAAATAAAATTAAATATTCAATGTGTTTTATTTATATTTATTTATTTTTCCAAGTCAAGATTTTACGATTTTTTTGGTCTTTTTCAATTTTTAATAATAATTATTTTCAAGTATTTTTTGCCTTCCCCGCTGCTTTTTTATGTTCATTCATCTTCTGTACCATCATTAGGGCCGCGGGGGGTGCTGGGGCCAATCGCAAATAGGTTTTGAAACAAATTTATTTTAATGTAAATTCAGGCATCAATGAGTTAATAAAAATTGGTGGAAACACATTTTCCACTGACCACTCGCTCAAAGGACATAAAATGTTATTAGGACACCCTGGGTCATAAATTCATTAACTTTTAAATCTGCTATGCGTCAGTGATTAATAATATTGCTTATCCAGCACTATAGTTTATGAATTCCCTATTTTGAAATACAGTAGCACCAGGTATAGTAAATACAGAAATCTAATTGGAGAGAAAATCTCAAATCCATACATACCATTGGAAATGAATTAAAACAATTCCATAGAACTGAATTTAAGTTATAATTGTTAGGCCGACACACACACACAATCACACTTAAAATGGCTTTAGTTTGACCCTAAAACTGTATTTTTCCCTCCAATATTTCCCTGGATGGAAACTTTTTAAATCCGAACAAATTAGCCCTGAAAAGCGACTGTGTTGAAACTCACTGATTGCGGGGTCTTCTGTTTGTGTGAAAGCATGGAACAATGGTGGCTGTTTGGACAAGAAGTTGTTGGCGGGCGGCGTAGTGGATAATTAGTGGCTGACAGCTGCCAGCAGGGAGACGCAAAAGAGGAGGAGGATGAAGAGGTTGTCACTCTGAGTTGCTCAGTGAACTGCTGAAAAGTACTTTGCGGGAGCATCCTGACGGAACAAATAAATGCCACCAGGGGGGGGACAGTTAAGCGACATAATGGAAAAATTAGCTGGCCCTGATTATTATCTGAAAAAAAGCATTTTACCACCATGTTTCACTTCCTCCGAGATTTGAGAGCTCAATTGATTTATATTGCATTTTCTATTAAGACTAGAAATACCATTTAAAGTACCATTATGAGGAGGCGGAAGAAGTTCAGGAAGAGATGCTAACTTTTTACCGCGCTGGGAGTATAACTATAATTTGAATCAGATTTTTGTTATATTATTGGGGTGATGTGTTAAACTTGATGTCTAGTTTTTCTAATTGCTGTTTTGTGCTCTGCATTTTCAGAAGAAAAAAAGAATATTGAATATGTCTCTTAGTATTAGTTGATTGCAAATGTTTTATAGTTTTAATTGTATGCTGGGAAGGTTATATTTATCAACTTTTTTTTAATTTAATATAATTAGGATTTTTGCTAAGTAATTTCACATTCATTATTTGTTTTTTTTTGTAATTTCACATTCATAATTTGGAAAAAAAAATTGTAATTTCACATTTATACGCAAGTGAAGGTAGCCGGATGTTGATCAGGCAGACAAGGACTAAAAAAATACATTGTGGATATATTCTTAACCCATAGGTGCAGAATCTTTCATTTTTAGTTATTTTTTTTCCCTCTGCAATAGTTTGCATAGTGTTTCGAGGGCGTGGTTAGCGGATAAGCAAGCTGGGGGTTGCTTGAGGCCCGGGCCAAAAAAGGGGCCCCCTGATGGCCGCCAATATGTGCGCCGAAGAAATGATAAGCATTGGCCACTGGAAACGACTATTCATCTGCCGTAGCAACCTGAACTTGACATGGTCATTTGACCATGTGAAAAGTGAAACTTAAGTGTGTACGTTAATTTTTTCACTTTATTTATACTATTCCTGGTATTTTCTGGACTATAACTTGCATTTTTTTTAAATTCTGGCTTGGCCTGCAACTAAAGTGCAAATTATGTTTTTTTTCTCGCTGACGATCAACATCTTCTTATGTTGCTGTTTTTTTAGCTACAGTCTGAAAAAACTCTTAACAGATAAGTATTCACCCTATTGTTCTCCATTTCTCTAGTAACATGTACATTCATTTTTTTTAAATGACCTCCGACATATACATTTTTTCCTCATTATTGTGTGTGCTTTGGCTGGTACAGCTTATACTCGAGTGTGATTTAGTCCAACAAATGTTTTTCTAATAAAATGCTCTATATATTGTCTGCCAACTTCATTCTTCCTATGCATTAAATATGGCTTTATACATTGTTTATTGTGCAATATGTATGCAAAAACATTTTTTTTTCAATGTGCGGGTGGGGATTTCTTGCTTTGAGCACTAAGAAACCCTAGCCACGCCACTGTGCACCTATGCATTCAAATAACTATAGGTCGGACATTAGACATCCAAGATATTTGAACTGGGAGGTCTGGCAGTAAAAGACTGCTGAATTTCCCAAGTCAAGAAACCACTGTACTTGCATGACGTGTCTCTGTTGCGTGATAGCCATCCTAGACTAAACAACATTTGAGTAAATGTCAAGTCTAATAACGACTGCTCTCGGGGAGGAAAATGGTCTTGTTGGAAGGTACAGAGACGCTTGGAAAAAAACAGCAAAGTCGTAAGGAGCTTCGCCCGTGAACTGTTCTCTTAGAGTACGCTCATCCATCCCGTTAATGTGACAGAGATAAGGCAGCGAGGGGAGAGGAGAGCAAAGGAAAGGAAAAGAAAGAAGTAAAGGCGCCATGACAGACTTGCTCACATGTGAGCAACGAGGGCCCGCTGACACCACGCCCGCTCTGACACGGAACCCTCGGGCACGGCTCATTCATATGCAGTTAGGGGAAAGGCTGTTTACTCACATGCCCATCGTGCGGTGTTTTCTAGGGGGCCCTTGGCGAGCAGGAGAATGTCAGGGAGAGGTCAACGGAGGGCTGGGTTGTTCTCGGCGGCTTAGTGAGGGGGGCCGTGATATCTTGTAGGAAAAACCTGCAATAAGAACAAATGGATGCTGACACATTGTATGTAAAGTGCACACACGTGGGGCTTGAATTTGTGGATTATGTTGGATTTGTTCATTTCTTTTGTGCAATGTAGCAGTTGTTGGACACAGCAAGGGGTGATACCACACTCAGGTGCGTCCATCTGTGACCGAGTACACTGTCGACTTCTTTTTCAGGTCACAGATTATTATTTTTTGCATTCTCATCTCTTCTATGGCATAAATTGGTGGATCCCACAAATACTGCATATGTTAAATGTTCAATAAACCTCCACGCATTTGCAGAGTTACACATGTTGCTAGTTTTATGGGGCGAACGGTCTACCGTTAGTTGTATTATTTATTTATTTCTAGTCAGTTTTAAGGAGGATTTTTGTAATATGCCTTTTCCTAGTGCTAATGATAAGAAGCACCAATCAATTCAAACTATTGGTGGTTGGTCCTTATCTCCGAAGACTACCAACTGGATTATTTTGAGTTTTTTGTTGTTTGTCCCAGTCTTGCAGGTATCTTTTATGACCAGTCAAAGGTTTGAGGTCATTAAAAATAGAACATTGTATACTTTGCATGTAGTGTTGATTTTTTTTCTTAGCATTTTTAGCATTTTATACATACTTTTCTGTTGTGTAAGGTATACGTTATGATTAAAAACTTGCAAGGAAGCAGCCGAAAGGTTTCTCTCCTAATCTGTTCCTATTTTTCAGTCCCGCCAGACCCCCGAGGGTGAGTTCCTGCCCCTGGATCAGTGTGAGCTAGACGTGGGCTTCGGTACGGGGGCCGACCAGCTTTTTCTGGTCTCGCCGCTCACTATCTGCCACGAGATCAACCCGAAGAGCCCCTTCTTTGACCTGTCCAAGCGCTCTCTAACCAAAGAGCAGTTTGAGATCGTGGTGATCCTGGAGGGAATCGTTGAGACCACCGGTGAGCGAAAACACCCAGCAACCCATTCCTTAATTTTCCTCTGAATAGAAATATAAACAGTCATCTGCTGGAGAAGGAGCCAGTGTGAAATTTCATTTAGCCTGCTCCTTCCCGGTTCGGCTTGCTCGTGTACATGAGAAGGCGACGTAGAAATAGATAAAATAAGACAGGATATTTTATTCCTGCGTGATACTTTTGCATTTTAACAAGGCGATCACAAAGTGGTTGTGTGTCACTTTGACAAATGCCACGTATTTAAACTGTCAATTGGAAACTGGAACAGCTTGGGCTTAGTCGTATGTACCATTGCAAAGTGAGCAGAGTCCATTTTTGTTAAAATATTAAACCAGTTAAGTTAGAAATGATGGTACATGCAACCAGAATTGCTCCTTGGAACATAACATCAAATTCATACAACAAAACGTAAATATAAACATGCACAGATAGGTAACATGTCAAAGTCGATACCTTTTGAGTTGATATTAATTGCAGTGTTATATTAAAATCAATGTCAATTTAACCAAAAAACAGCTAAGTGGAACTGAAACATTCTTCAAAGTTATAGAATAATCATAAGCATCAATTAGTAGTTAGAGCAAAAGTTGTGTTACTTCCCCAGAAAGGAAACACAAACATTTACAACGTTGCAGTGTGACGACACGTTGCAGTTGACGTGGCACTTGGCCAATTCAATTCTTTCCAAATGTTGTCAGTACCCGGCACCGTCGTATTTACTGCGACACTCCTCCCCGGGGTCCACTACAAATAAATCCCTGCTTTCTTTTCTTTTTCCACGATAATGCTCACTTACAACCCAGTGCTGGAGGACATGCCGCCCAGCTCAATAGGCTTAGCAGATTTAAAAAGAGGGGAGAAAAGGAGGGGGTTTGGATGTATAGAGGCAGACTGGCTAGCCGCGGGGTCTGTGTTGCATTGATAGTGCCGTTAAACCAGAGTGCTACCACAAGTTTATTGCTGCAGAAAGATAAAGGCTCAACTTCGGAAGAACCTATATTGGATAAGGAGTGCTAGTGCCTTTATTGGGTCAGGGGGTTTATCTGAACATGAAAAGCAGTAATCGTTGCTTCATGGAGGGTTCTGGACCACCTCAACAATCAGTGACATTTTGCGATATAAAACTAGCCTTTTTTATGGCAGCTATGGTGTCATTTTTTATAAAGGTCTTTAAGCAGAATTAAATGCAATGTGCATTGAGAGCGCGCATTAGGTATAAAAAAATGTACATATAATATATAAATAGGCAATATGCATACTTTCATAATAGTACAATTTAAGTAACATTATACTTATAAATGAAGTTAAAATTCTAAAAATATAAATTCAAAATATTCAAAAAACATGTCGCACATACTCAAAGTTTTTTCCAAATGAGGAAAAACCAGGATTGACGAGGATTGTGACATTTAGTAAGATTCATGAAAAACAGATGAAATAGTGTTTTTCCAGACTGCAGGATGGGGAGAGATCTCTAACAGTTGTGAACCGCTCACAGTCTGTTGTCCAGGAGGGTTTATTCCGTCAAATTTATAGTGGCAAAGCGAATAGTGTGCCGTCACGATATAAATAGGAAGCAAATATAGTGGCAAACTTGCAAATCTGGAAGCGACGAGGGGAGATTGCCGTACTACTAAATGCCACGAGACATTATATAAGTGGTATATTGTAATTTGCGCACAGACAAACAATGTAACAAAGCTTCTGAAAACTTCACCAAGCTCTATTGCACTTGCAGGCATGACGTGTCAGGCGCGCACTTCGTACACGGAAGACGAGGTCTTGTGGGGCCACCGATTCTTGCCCGTGATGTCCCTAGAGGAGGGTTTCTTCCGGGTGGACTACTCGCAGTTCCACAGCACCTTTGAGGTCCCCACGCCGGCATACAGCGTCAAAGAACACGAGGAGAAGAATTCCCTCCCGTCACCCGCGCCCACGCCGGCACTAACCGACGGGGCTCGGCGTGACAGGGTTTTTTCCGTGGACTGCATCAACATGGCGGCATCGATGGCCACCGGGGGGCGGCTCCCCAGTAAGCTTCAGCGAATCAGCTCATCGGGGAAGGAGGACCTCCAGAGGAAGGTGTTGATGCTGAGCTCGCAGCACGCCGAGAAGGCGTGCAGTACCGGGGACCTGCCGCTCAAACTCCAGTGTCTGGGATCCTCGCCCGGGCCGGACGACTCGCTCAAGGTGGGATTCGAACCCATGACCCAGTCTACCGGGGACCTGTACCAGCACACTCTGATGCCCACCCTGTGCCCGCCGCAGCCCCCCGCACACAGTCCCCTCCTGTCAGCCAGCCGGAGGCCCGAAGACAACCTGCCGGCCAAGTTACGCAAGATGAACCGCTGAAAAACGTACTTTGCGGAAGTTAGAAATCCTTAATCGACTAGTATTTGTCATCGGATACTTGGGGATTTTTGTTGAAGAAAACTTTGGAGTTGCACAAATGGATCCTCTGCATGTACACTTGTTAGAAACCTTAGTTTTATCAAAGAATAAATGAAATTCAGTCATTCTTTGTAGGGTTTTTTTTGTCATTCAACCTAGTGTTTCCCAACAATTACTGAGAAAATATTTCACAAAACCTAGTAAGCCAATTTGAACTCTAACCATGAAGAGGCAAGGTTTTTTGAATTGAGCGATGAAGCATTCTCGATTTTCGTGTAGGAGCAAGCTTCAGTGTTCTTGTTTGTGATAGATCTGTAATACAACTTCAGGAGCAGGTTAAGAAAGAGTGAGATCAATTTAATAGGAAATAGGGTTATTACCAGACTGCAGAATGAGGAGAGAGCTCTAACAGTTGTGAACCGCTCACAGTCTGTTGTCCTTGCAACTCTCTCCGAATGAACAGTGGGTCAGTCTTTATATAGGAAAACAGGGTATCGTAGTTTCTATGACAACGACCAAACTTTGGGCAAAGTCTGATTAATCAGTTTCAAGTCTCCACGACAACGGCCAAACTTTTGGCAAAGTCTGATGAATCGTTGTCAAGTTTCTATGATCACGATGTTTCTATACTTACAAAAACTGATACAATATGAACAAGCAATTGCCAAGCGTCTTTGTCATCTTATCTTACAGTTTGGAAACTAACATTCTACCACAATGAGGTTGTATCAGAGATACTTGCGGTATCATTTTGTCTCCTAGACTAGCTGCTCTTTGCTCATCAATACGGGTCAAATGACATAAGAGGCTGAAATCCAGAAATAACAGAGAGATGTTTACTGGTATGAAACTCAAAAGTAGCAGTGGCAAACAGAAGGATAATGAGTTGCTGTCAAATAAACAGGGAAAACAACTCCATTTTGCTCACATGTACTACATGTCAATACACCCTCACTTTCTGTCATCTTTCTTAGGACTCACAAAAAAAAGACTTGCCTGAAGGGAGTTTAATAGTTATGACCACAAGAATACTGAGATTACACTAAAAATGCCTTGGCTGATTTGCCTTTGAAAATGTGGTCCGTACAAATGAGCTAAGGGATTTTTTTTCATTGTAATAAAACAAAATAACTTAATAGAGAAGGGTACACTATGTAATGTACTGAGATGATATAATTTCCCGCAAGGGACCAATAAGGAATTGTTATCTTCTGGAAATGATCTCTATTTCACCCAATGAAGTTGACGTCATCAAACCCATAAATGCATGAAACAGCTTTTTTCCGACATCAAGAGCAACTAAGCCTTCATTTGGTTAAGGGAGCAGCAATCATTGCTCTGTTTTTTCCCCTTCATTGATACACATAGAAAAAAACTCATTAGAAAACAACTCAACACAAGCTCCATACACCAAGGACCTGATAAATAAACATAATCATGAACAAAACAAATGATCTGGGCAGAAATGCATTCGCTAAATAGCGCCCAGAGCTTTTCTATGAAGTTGAATTTTGACAATAAGTAGGACAAGAATCTCACGACAAGGTGCTAATTGTAAGACCCTGACCATACACACGCTACGGTGTGATTAGTATCTGGCTACAAGTACTTTGCTTGTTTGACTTAGTTATAGGATCTTGACTAAACACAACTGGCTGACTCACAGTTAACTTCAAGGTCTTGGCTGAGGAAACCATGGCGACTTGAAATACAGGGCTGTCGCAAAATGACCCTGACGTCTATTCAGGTTAAAAATACTGGGATCATGAATACTTGATCCCATGACACCTGAATAATGTCCAAAGTCAAATGAATGCTAGTCCACTATTAACAGTTCATTATTTCCCCCTTCAGCCAGTCAGCTTGTTTTGATGCATCAGAGTCATGATTCATACTCACAGTCACACACACTGTGTGTTTGTTTTGTTGTGCGTCTGAGTTACACACACAGTGCACGGCTAACTGAGTCGCCTTTGGGTAGCTAAAAAGGATGTGAGCTTTAATGAAAGAAGCAACAAAAGCTGTCACTCAAAGGGCAAAAGCCACATCAAGTGTGGAAATAGAGATTCTCAACATTAATAAAAAGTAGTAATTGGAATCATGGAGACAGATTACTTCAATATTTGGGCTGGTTGTATCCCAAATGGCTCCAATTGAAGAGTTTGGAGATTAATTGTCATTGAAACAGATATTATATGTAATGTCACATATGTACAGTACACCATTTATCATTTATTTGATAAATGCTGATTAAAAAATAACCTCCTCTAAACCAGTCAAGTGTCCAAAAATTTAAAAAGTGACACACAATTTAGTATTGTTTTAAAAATAAATTATAAAATGTTTCTACCTAAAATATGGGGGAAACTAATTACAACTTTTGTTATTTGTTCAAAAAGCTAGAACAGATTAATTTGTTTCAGTTTGAAAAACAAGTGCTTTGAGTTGTGAGCATAGTCAAACAATCATTTTAAACTCCCCCCACATTACAGTAGTATATAAAAAAAATAAAAAAATAGAACACAATAAAAAATGAACACAATAAAAAAAAAATCAAGTATGTTAAATGTTAAAAAAGTCATTTACTGTCACAATGGGAATCGCGAATCAATTTGAATAAACAGCATGCAGTCCAAAAAAATCCTATCGATGTGCTGCTACTATCTTTTTTTAAAATATTGATCCCCGGCCAGGAAAATCATCGACAGTGAGTGTCTATAACCCTGTCGCCAATGAGTCTTAGCGGGACGTCCTTCAGGACTAAAAGATTAAATCAATAGCTCTTGATGGTAGTTTGCCCTCACAGGGAATCAATACTGGAAAAAAAAAACTCAGTCATCCATCCAGCAGGATGCCTGTTTGTGAATTATTCACTCCGCAGATCTCGCTGACAAACCGCAGACGGGATTTGTTTGACGTGGACTGTCGGTGTGTGATCAAAGAGAATTGTGGAGAACATCTGCGGCCACAGGAGAGGGTAAGGGGCCTAACGGGTTGGAGCTAGGTATCAAATTTTCATGTGAACACCTGTTGCTTTCCCTCCGAGCGACGGGGTAAAAAGGTGTCATTACATCTGGATCATTCTAAAAATAACCTGGAACAATTGTTTCTGAGAAGTGAGGAGGTGCAAGGGAACCCAATTGGCAGTTTTTTTGTTTTTAAATACATGACAAATATTTCAAATTTACTACAAATATCTTTCAAAAACACAGCCAAGAAAAAAAACACTTGTCTTGAGTTTAATATTGTGATTGTAAATTTAAATGGTAATTCCATCTGTGTTCCAGTCCCCCACACCACACCTATATTTATTTTATTTTTTTAATAAAAGATGAGTTTTTTTAGAAAATAGATTTAAAGATTGATAGAATTTCCACATGAACAACAGTTGAATTAGTAAATGTTGAACTACAGGGAATTACTGTCCCTTCCCCCTATACATAAATGTTCAAAATTGCCTTTATTGCCAACCTCAATGAAATGCCATCTTAAACGTGTCCTTGGTGGGACGAACAATGACACGTCTGCAAAATAATGGTTGGCATGGTAACATTAGTCAAGTCAAAAGCTTTTATTGTCATTATACAACAGCTGTGTATAACGAAATTAGTGGTGCTACTCCACAAAGTGCATGTTTCCCAATAAAAACATAAATAAATAATTTAAAAAGTCATGTCCAGGCAAGATAATATCAGATAAGAGATAATAACATAAATTCCAGAGACAATAACTTACAAGTTTAATTGCATCCTGACAGTTTTGAATGATGGATGTTGTATGCAGTCTAACCACACATACAAACAACCTGAATGGTGTAACGTGTAAGGAATAATGGTTTTTCCACATACTTTTTTTTGCCTTTCATCTCATCTGTTTCTATTTCTTCATGCTGCCCTTGAGGGCCACGTCTGCACATTGTGCCAGATAAGCACTTCTTCACTAGCTGGAAAAATAGCCCGTCTGGCCCTACCTCTGCTGTGAAATTGTACTTGTCATACCCATCAGATATACGACAGTACTTTCACCCCAAACACAGTGAAAGTAGACACCCCCACCAACATACTGTAAACTTCATCGTCCTTGTTGTTCCACTCCATCAGTCATGATCAGAGTTTTACAGGCCATTAAAGAGGAAGTAAACCCAGCAGAGAAGCCATGCACAAACATCCAAACTCCACACAGGAAGGTCCAAACCTGGGATTGAATCCTCGATCCCAAAACTGTGAGTCCGACACACTAACCACTGCTCCAACTTTGCAAAATGATGTTTATTGAGATCTTCATTGATTTTCTGAACCGCTTTATCCTCACTAGGGTTGCAGGGGGTGTCGGAGCCTATTCCAGCTGAGGGACACCCTGAATTAGTGGCCAGCCAATCGCAGGGCACAAGGAGTCGAACAACCGTTACCAACTAGGGGCAATTTAGAGATTGGCCAACCAGCCTACCATGCATTTTTTTGAATGTTTGAGGAAACCGGAGTACCCAGAGAAAACCCACACAGGCCCGGGAGAACATGCAAACTCCACACAGGTGGACCGACCTGGAATTGAACCCAGGACCCCAGAACTGTGAGGCCGACGCGCTAACCACTGAAAGATCTTGAATGACATAATTTTTTAGTTTCTTATTTAGCCTCATTGAGCAACCATAAGGTTTTTCTTTATCAGCTTAAGTTGCAAAGATCTCTGTGCAGATCACGTCTAGTTGTGAAATAAAAACTAAATGGGAGTCATGTGAAGATGTGACTGATGATTTGGCGACGCTATGATGATTTCTGCGGGAACGGGAAGTGCACACTGGGATTTTTTATTGCTTTTTCTCGGCCCGCCAGTTTCCCGCTGTCACCGCTTGATATGAGACACATTACTAAGTCGCTGTTACATGCCGCCAAGATGAGCCTTAAAGGTAACCACACTAAAACGCACAAATGCGATCCCAATTACGCCGTACCGTGAGATAATTCCGACATTGAGATTCACCGCAGTTTATTTGGGTTCAAACTCATTCTTTTTTTCCCACAGGCTGACAACACGGCTGACTACAATTAACCGAGCTGTCTGCCGTCATATTTATTCATCATTAATTAGTCGTCATGCCGGCTCATCCTAAGCAAACATTAAATTCAAGTACAACAACATCAGACGCGCCGCCATGGTTTCGTCCGTACAATTTAAGGGATGGCATAATGACTATTAAATTGCTGAAAAGGGCATGTTGCTATTACATTGCATAAACCGATTCAATAAGTCTCACTGAAAATGATTCTTTCAATTTGAAACATAACTTATACCTGTCAACCTCGGGCAATTGCTCCCCCTATTAAGTGATAATAAACCGTACAAAGACAATGCGGCACATATTTACTCACAGAGCGCACATTTAAAAGTCTAAAATTTCCCCCAAAATGGACGTGGTCTCAATCAGTCGGAGCGCCTTTTGATGCACAAGATTCTGTAGCTGTCGCTGTATGACGCTGACAGCTTGACAGTCTGGGTACATTGCTTGCTGACTCGCTATATATTTATATAGTGAAAAGGTGGAAGTGACTGACGCATGTGCGCATATCATGCTCAAAGCATGACAACATTAACAATCAACGATAATGTTTTCATCTGCTACCAGTGACTGAGACGATCCGGATTAGAGCCGAAATGGTGAACACGAGATCAGTTTTACAAAAAAAAACTTCAAACTCACTTTTTCTAAAACATTTTTTCCCGTACCAAAGTTGTTACACGGCGCACACAATTTGAAATGATCAAAAAACGTAGTTGACAGGTATGATACCTGTATATTGTTTTCACTTTACTGCGATATTATTGGACCCCAAAGCCTGCATGCAATTTCCGTAGGAAAAACCCTTGTAAAAATTGATTAATTTTGAGGTAATATATGGAAAAATGAAAGGGGGCGGAGAAAATCCCAGCCAACTGTAGGAACACCCTGAATTGGTGTCTAGCCAATCGCAGGCCACACTGAGACCATACACATTCACACTCGTACGTAAGGCGCCCTTAGTTGGTAATGAGACGCGTCAGTTGTCCTCCCTCGAAACTCGGTGCCAATTGACAAGAGTCCACAGAGAAAACCCACGCAGACACAAGGAGAACATGCAAACTCCACACAGCAAGGTCAGAATCCATCAGGGATTGAGCCCTCGTTTTCAGAACTGTGAGGCCAACGCGCTAACCACTTTTACACAGAGCCACCCAAGCCGTACCAATCAGAAAATAAAACAATGAACTATGATTCCAAGTGTTCCCAAGCTTGACGTGGATTTGAATTGTTTTGAAATTAGCATCCCCGAGGCTGTAGCGGGCAGATGGGTTGTGACATTGCTCCAGACGAGCATCCAAAATGTCACTTTGTCACATTGCATGCTGTTGACAGGAACAAAGAAGTGAATAGTGCAGAGAGAACGTGTGACGAGGGGGCCGGTGGCGCGAGTGGTTAGCGCGTCAGCCTCACAGCTCTGGGGTCCTGGGTTCAAATCCAGGTGATTGGACACTCTAAATTGCGCCTAGGAATGGATGCATTGGTTGTCCGTCTCCTTGTGCTCTGCGATTGGCTGGCCACCGATTCAGGGTGTCCCCCGCCTCTGGCCCGGTGTCAGCTGGGATAGGCTCCAGCACCCCCCGCGACCCTAATGAGGAAGAAGCGGTTCAGAAAATGAGATGAGATGAGAAAGTGTGACACTGCCACTATCCTCTGTCACAAAGTATGGATTCTTCAACATCACGGGACTCGTGTTTTTGAATTAATCGTCTGGAGAGCCATCTGCTTGTCTCTCTGCAAATGTTTTACAGTCTGTGTACCACCCCAAAAATAATCACAACATAAAATTACACGCGAAACCTCGCCGGCGTCGCCATGTGCATATCAAACCTTTGTGACCAAGTCAATAAGTGAAATGGGTGCCAATCTATTTTACTGACAGACTCTAAAATGATGTTTAGAAGGGGGGTGGGGGGGGGCTAACTCAACAGCAGTTCCACCTCTATCATCAGATATGTTCAGTTTAGTTTCTTTCACAAAGTTGCGTCATGCGAAAGCCTCTGAAGCTTTTGAGCACAAATATCAATGAGAAAAATCCATGAAGGGAAGGCAAGGTTGATTTTTTGCCTGACAACAATTCAAAGAAAATATCCATTTTCTTTCAAATCTAGCCATGATTATACATGAATATGTCACATTACGCAATGAAATGCTTTACTGAATGACCAAAATAAAATATGAAAAATGTCCATCCATTCTTTAGTGCATAACCTCACAAGAGTCGCAGGGGTGCTGGAGCCTATCCCTGCCAACTACAGGCAGTAGACCCTGAATGAACATGGTTTCTAAGTTCCTTCATGACATCACCAGAAGACCAATAGCAAAATCCAAAATCAATATTTAAATAAACATCTCAAAACGTCAATGTTCTTAAAAATCCTGCCATGGTTGTCTATCAACATGTCACATTACGCTATGAAACGTATTAATGAAATGACAGAAAAAGTCAATTATTATTTAAAATTCTCGACCCCGTCATGAATTAAAGTTACGAGTTCTGAACTTTATGAGGTAATGCATTTAAGTTTTTAACAGCGAAAACATGACAGGCCAAGGTGCTTAGCTAAAAATCAGCATTTTAACAAAATGAAGTTGCTTGATGACATTATTACCAGAAAAAAACAATAGCAAATGATCCATTTTCCACTCAATTGCTTTTTGTCCTACTAAATTCTGAGGACAGCAGGGCTTCCTGGCTTGAAAAAGTGTACATCTTCCACTCTGCGTCACATCACCAGAGGCCTTAAAGCAATAAGAATGCAAAGATAATCGACGCCTCATTTTGAGCTTTAATTATCCCGCCGTCACTACCGCCACAGTGAGAAATTGTCCTTGTATTTAAAGCGGCGACACCCCATCGCAGCGGAATGAATGTCCGTATCACCCACGTGGAATTCAACTAATACGGCAAGAACCATTAAACGGCCAGCGGGAAGGATGTGAACAATGATTATTTCCCACGGAGCCTTGTGTGAGGTCTTCAGCTACCACAACAATTATATTATAGCTAATAGCACCACCTGAAAAGACAATCAAGACTGTGGCAAAAACTCAGTGGTCATTTCTTTCTTCATGATTGCACTAAACAAATTGGAAATGGTGATGCATGAAAACCCACTCTTACCTGAAATACTAACCCTAATGCTAATTAAGGATTTCATAAAATATAGTGCTAATTTGAGCTTATTGGCCATCATTTGACAGCAATCCAGCCCCTCCCAGTAAAATTGGATAGGACATCTGTCATCGTCAACGGCACTAAAATATCCTGTCAATACTAGTGAATTTCTTAATGACATTTTCTATTAGGAAAATTGATTTGATACACTCGCACAACAAAACTCATTTAAATCTAACAGGATATAACAAACCATGCCCATTCCCAACCAAATTTCAAGTCGTACGACTTCTATTCATGCAAAAAAAAGCAAAGAAAGAAAAAAAATTGACGTCTCAGCGTGTTGTTTTCGCTATTTTACGGCGCGACGCCGAATTCACCGATGAGACGGTCCGCTGTTTTTCCATTTACTTTCCCCACACTCCGCTGGCAGCTGCGAATTGGAAAAGACGGAACATTTCTCATGGGGGGTCTCGTCGGGTCCCCGGGCGTGCGACGATGACGTGACGCTTCACAGGAATAAAACGAGGGAGAAAAACAGGACAAAATGACAGTGGTGATGCTCTTCAAAGCATGGCGGGCCCTTTTAGCGTGAAAGCAGCGGAACAAGGGGGAAGCGCCGTGGTCCGAGGTGATAATGGAAAGTTGCGTTTTCCGAGAAATTGTACGGCATCGGGCACCGCAAGGAGATTTTGTGCGTCAAATCGACAATTTCCAGATGAAAAACAGAACTTTCAAAATGTGAAAATGGTCCTACTGTCAATGATTTGATGCTTAAAATGTTACCAAATCTGTTTTTTTAAAACTAGGTTTTCATGCCTATTTTAACAGTAATGTCGTCACTAAGGTTGGTATTGTTCTTCTTGTGGACTTTGGTTTTTAAATCCTACTCTTCTGTCATGTCACTTGGTAGTAGCTACAAATATGTATTAGGGGCCAATATCTTTTGATTTTTTTCTTTATTATGGGATTTCTATATTGTCGTTCATCCTCTTATTATAATACTAAACATTTGGTCAACAGCAAAAACAAAATATTAACAGGAGGGTTTCTTATAAGAGTCAATTCCCGCCAGTCATTGATCGATTGCAGTCAACTTTTAATGAGGTCACGTCTGGCGAAGGGTGGCCTTCAAACGACAGCAATCGTTTCGTTTCACATGGCCAGATTGTTTCTTTGATGTTGCGCCTGCGTGGCTCTCATTTGAGACTTTTATGATGGCATGCAAAAAAAATAATAAAAGCTTCATAATTGCTTTGTCTGAGCAAGTACAACATCTGAGGCTTCTTTGTCTGGTGTGCTTGAGACTTTCGGCCTTCTTAAAAGATTTTTTTTTAACCAGTCCTGTTACGTTTCTTTTGCAGGAACAGCAGTAATGTTCCTTGGACAAAATCACCCGGGGCTTCATTTTGCGAGAAAAAAAAAACGTGATTCCCTTCTCCTACTTCAAGATAAGAGCTAGGCTTTCAAAGATAGAATGATAGTTTCAAAGTGGAGATAGAGCTTTAAACAAAAGTTTACAAGTCATTAAAAAAAGTTTGGAGACACATTTTAGAAATGTTTCAAATTAGGGGGTGAACATAAGATATGGTATAAAGTAAGGGATTCCTTCAAAGATTCCTTTTTATTGTCAGCTATAGAGAGCGACTGATTATATGCTGCCCAACTTAAATTTCACACAATTTAAATATATAAACCACATCTGATTACAAAACAGCAACTGCCTATGTTCTATTATGGGATACATTTACATGGAAAGATGGTTCACAGAAAGATTTGATCAATAATCTTGATCATATAACATTAAGACTATTTATTTATGTCTAAAAATGCCTTTTGCTGTGTCTGTATTCTCACCCTCTTGCTACTGTGACAGTGAAATTTCCTGAATACGGGATGAATAAAGTTATCCAATCTAATCTAATTAACACATTGAGCAGTGTGCTTGTCATTCTTATGCCATTTCAAACCACAAAAGCATGTCACTTCAAAAACAAAGTTCCTTCAATAAAGTAAAACAAATAAAATCCACGTTATCTCGACTTCCTCTGCCACACTAGCAGGAGCATTATACAATCCCCAAGAGTTTGATAAATTCAGCTAGAAGCAAAAAAATAAAACCAACATCACTCAACACTTCGTAAAAAGTGTCAACAATTAAAACGATTCAAACCGAGCCATTAATGAACTGCCGTTTAAACAGCGGTGCATATCGATCGTATTGTTGTTTGACAAGTGACGTATAAGAAAAGGTATAACTGCAGTGCATCATGAATAATAAAGGCTGAAGTCTCACTGGGACGATGAAGGGAAGAAGACCTGCGGGACATTGGACCCCACATCCTCTTCTACTCGCTCCACCGCGGACACATCTGTCCGCACATCATGCTTAAATTAGAAGCTTAAAAAGGTCAGTGGACAGCATCCTGTCCTTCGTGCCAAGTGGCCAAGGGGCGTCCGCTGGCCGCCTCGGGGCACAGCGAGTTAGCGGATAGGTCGCTTTCCTCAGCGGGTTTAAATTTAAATCCAAGCGCTCGCCGTGTATACACAACAGCTGATGCCCCAACGGGGCTGGAAAAGTCTGGCAAACAGCGCAAATGTTGACCCGCGTCCGACTCCAGACACGTCAGTCAAACAGCAGCCACCAGGCGCAAAATCAATTTTCTTTTTCAGTCCACCATAACGGAGCGCAGAATTTTAATCCTGTCGGAGACCCGTCAATTAGAAAATTATACTGCCACACAACCTCCTTATTAAATGTTTTTAAAAGCAGTGAAGTGCAGAGGCAGAAAGAGACATTGCCAAAGACTGCCAGGCATTGTTGTGCGAAAAACAAACTACAATAACTGGATCTGTAACCTAAACCTTCACCTATCTGATTAGATTAGAACTTTATTTCGTCCCGTATTCGGGAAAATTCCTGGTTCCAATAGCAAGACTGACACAAGACACACAAGACATTGTAGACCTAGGTAAGAAACTGGAGCCACACCCCACATCCTAACTCTTACTGTAGCTAGTGATGTTTTTTAGTCATGACAGTGTGTTATAGTTTTTTTTTTAAATGAAAGACACAGTTTTAGACTTAGTGAAACAAGCAAAACAGAAAATGTTTATATAGCTTATCCAATGCCTGACTTTCACCCAACAACCCAGACCTATGATTGAACGATTTTCGTAAATCAAGGGTCACTTACAAAAATGGCATTTCGAAAAGGAACTGCACCAAAAATACGCCTTTAGAATTGTTGAGCAGAGAATCAGCTCTAAAGTGAACACAAACATGGTCAATTCACTGCTAAGATAGCAATAACAACCTAATGACGTTAATGCATAAAGGTACTCGCTTTAGCCTGAAGCAAGTGACCAGCGCATTTGTGCAGTTATATAGAAAACTGCACTATGCCATTTGATATTTTACAAGGATGTTAACAGTTTTCTCTGTGATGTTTATTTTATTTTTTGACTTTGACTATATGTTGCCAACAATTCCACATCATCAATTCAAGTATTCTGCAAGCAGACTTGTTCAGAGCCCATTTCAGTGGAGGCGAGCTCAAGAGGACGACTCTGAGAACCTCTTTGCACGTCTGGGATTAGAAAACATCTCAACACGTCTCGAGTGGACACTCGCTTTGTCGACTGGTGTAGTTTCATCAAGCTTCTTTTGCAAAAAGAAATATGGTGTTAAGAGCAGTGTCGGTTGGCAAGATATTTGTAACGCCTGTATATAAAAGATACTATTTACACACATACATCTGGAATACCACAAACAGGAAGCTACAATAGTTATTATAGAACAGCACCACTTGCTATTGCAATAAAAGTTTTACATCTAATTATTTCACTAATTGCCAAAAAATTAAAGCTGAATATTGGAGGTTTTTTTGCATCGTGCAATGCAAGTGTAAAGGACTTAGACTGTAAATGGCCTTTTTTTCTGAAATATACAACAGAAATATTAATGCGTTCTTTAAAAAGTGATCAAAATCAAAGCCACAATGGTGTCAATATGTTAGTGTGTGATAGAGGGACTTTTTTGTAAATTGTAGCACATGGTGAAGTCAGCTGGGATAGGCTCCAGCACCCCCCATGCTTGAGTGAGGATAGAGCGGTTGAGAAAATGAGATGAGATGAGATAAATCATTAGAGTATTTTGTATTATCAGCGTTTCATTGGGGATCTTGGAGGCCCAACGATGAAATGATAAATTCTCGTGTTGACCTTACGCATCCCGAACAATTTGCACAGCCTCACCTCGCAGCCTCGAATAAATGTTGCCATTAGCATTTTGACATTTGCTCTGCGGAGCGATGGATACTAAAATCCATATTCAACAAAGGGTGACGAGTATGGTGCTCAAGGGTGAAATTAGGGTTTCAAGTCAAGAAAACGTGGTGAATTCATTTTATGACGTACTTTGTGACGTGAGAAAATCAAAAGAACATTTTTAACTTAACGTAATTCAGTTGCAACTTAACTTTTGAGAACAATTATTACTATAGTATTATCTTTTACTGCAATACGATAACTGACTCTTAAAACAGGTAAGATATTTACCAGGCGTGTCACAATAACACATTTTAGTTGATGATATAGTTGCATAAATTATTGCCGATATGCGATACTGTGAACCTTCACCATTTCACAGCTTCAGTACATCACGTTTTTAATACTACCATATTTACTCACATATAAGCCACACCCGCGTAATAGCTGCCCCTTAAAATTGCTGAATTTGACTTTTTCTCGCATATAAGCTGCCCCCTTAAAATTGCTGAATTTTACCATTTCTCGCATATAAGCCGCCCCCTGATTCACAATTTTCTTTTTTACCTTCTGAGCCGGGCCAATAAAGTGAGATCTGAAAACTCATCTTCAGGATTGTGCAAATATGGGCGAGCTTTCGATCACAAAACTGTGATAGCACCAAAAATCCAGAGGAATGGCGGTATCCGTCCCACTGGAATTTCACTACGAAGACTGACAAAGGTGTGAGCGAGGCAGTGCGAATGAAAGACAGATACAGATAGGTGTGAATGAATCGGGCCACATGGGATATTCTGACATGGGCGAGCAAGGGTGCCAACAACCTGCTGACAGGTGATTAGCGAGTGTCGTGGTTATCTGGAGGATACAATAACATATCACAGACCAACGGAACTTTCCAGAAGAAGATCAGCAGGGGAGAGTGTCTGGAATGTTCCATGACATGTGAGGCGTCTATAAGAAGGATGGCCACTATGAGAAGAACTAGATGTGGAAATGTTATTCCCAAGAACACACAATTGCAGATTTCAAAGAGTGTAGAGATGGCAATGACGTGTAGTTATTAAAGTGACACATTTGTGCACTATAACCAAGTGACAGATTGACAGGCAGCTTTACGCAAATGCAATATATCTGTATCTTTTAAAGACGTGTAGACTACGCAAAACTATATTTTAGTAGTGATATTAAATGTGTAGCATGGCAGTTGAGACCAATGCTGGATATAAAGTGAAAACTATTCCCCTTTTACAATGCCAGTGAGTAAGAATACATTATTTACATTAAAGTGGGACATTATTCATTCTTGGAAAGCGCCTGGCTTGTTTTCAACGACTAACACGGCTCCCTTACATGAAACGCATTCGACGAAAACTACATGGATCAGCAGTTTGGTGCTAAACTGAGAAAAGATAGCAGATTGTCATGCACACAACATTAACCTGGAGTCAACAGACACTCAATGGCATACTCTCAATAACATTTTATCTTTTTACGGAGGGATGCACTGCAACAAAAGATCATTGATCTTTGGTATGTAATCACACTTGGCCGCTTCAGAGAGAAAAAGACTAATTGAATTGCCGATGTCGTAGATCTTAATCAGGCAGCTGGACCGTCCATCTACGGAATTGACACACAAGAACGATTACACCACTTTAAAGTCCTCTGTGCCATGTGTGGCGTGATATAAATATGCAAATTGATGTAATTTTCGCACTTCGCAATCAGGGCGAGTAGTATGAGGTGTACATACTCGAATAAAACAAGTTGATTGCAGGAGGAGGCTAGTGTTACATGCTAAGGATAGACAAAAAGGAGAAGAAGGCCGTCAGGGCCTTCAAGGCCTTCTCTGCTGGCCTGAGAAATATCTGAATCCTACATTATATTTTGTCCATCAATACTTAATAATAATTCCATTAATTAATTGTCTGTTAGCTTCCTTTCATTGCTTTTCCCCCTGGTTGCACTGCTTCCAGATGTGTTTTCATATTGAAGCATTTAACCAATCACATTTCAGCCATTATTTGTTGCCAGGGTCAGAAATCTGCCTCAAAGCCTTCACAATCAGTTCTGCGGGCTCTGCTGCATTAAACAAGCGTCGATAAGACTGTTGCTTTAACAAATCAGATTTCGAGTTGGCAACACCACAATGCATTGTCGCAGGCGTAGGGATACGTCATCGCTTTTACCAACTATGGTTAGCTACCAAACTGTATCTGGAGCTAGCTGCACAAGCAAATATATTGTTGTGTTGATTTAAAGCCATTTTCAAGACGGACTATGCCAGAAATACGACAGGACAGGCTCGACTTTCAGCATTAGCTTCGATGGCGATAGAAAAAAAGGAAGAAAGGAGGATGGACATTGTGTACAGTTAAAAAGGATTTTTGGTAAGTAAAATATGGCTATATTCCTAAATAATATTTCAATTGTGGGCCCGGTTCTGATATCTGAAAAGCTCCAGTGTTTGTATTTAAGCTCCAGTGTTTGGTTGGATTGATTCGTTGAAGGCGCTACGAGAAAATGCACAGACCGCCACTGGTCTATTCCTATAAGAAATTGCATATTTACAGCATGCCACACATCCCTGCAGTATGTGCTAGGATCATTCCGTGTCTGACTCATGTTGCGCCCCATCGAGTAAAGGTAACAAGCGTTATGTAAAACAAACACTCGTAAAATAACAGGACTTTAAACGGATGCTTGTTGGGAATAGATGGCGAAAACAAGGCTTGTAAATAGAATGATAGGCTATTACGTTTTCAATATTTCGCTTCCATTTGCTCGATGGTAATGCCATAAAAATAGCGCGTTAGCTACGCTTGAAAACCTATTTCAACGTGTTGATAGAAAAGAATTGGCCGCGCCGCTTGACGTAAAGGTTGTTTGCGAAATGGGAGTGGAGTACCGTGCCCAGCAACGAAGGGTCCATATAGGTTCCTTTTTTTGTTTGTTCGGTCATTAAAAACCTCTCCATCACCACGAGAAGGCCCTGTTGTCTTAGTGGCGGCATCCCCCACTCCCACCATTCTCTTACCGCCTCCCCCCCCCGACACTACCACCTCCGGGCGCCTTTCATCTCCATCGTCACGGGAACAGGAGCCACAGGGGAGAGACGGTCGGCAGGAAATTAGGAGCGTGACAAGATAAGAGGCAGCATTCTGTCTGTATCTGTTCCCTGGCAACCAACGGTAGCAGCTGGGGATGACTAAGAAAAAAAATAAGGTAACCACTGATACGAGCGCCGCCTTTGTCTTTTTAAATCCCAGTGAAAAAAAAGTCTCAGACTTTGATAGAAGCCAAACGGCTGTAACGCTATCTGGGTTCATCGAGTCGATACTTGGGCGCAGTTCTTCGGGGCCCATCGCTCACTCCGCTTTTTATGGCCTGGCGCATGAGCCCGGTCTGATAAAATGTTATTAAAGCGTCCTTCCAGCTACCCAACAGCCGTAATGAAACTACACCGGAACGCTTCTCGTCTGATGCACTTTGGGAAATGAGGAAAAAGTAAGCGGTTAAAGTTAAAGTGACACTGTTGCGAATTTTTACACACTTATTAAATGATAGAATCTGGTCTAAGAGTATTATAAAAGTAAATTATCATGAGTCACAGAGATTCTAAACTATGGAAATTGTATAAGCAAAATTTATGCAACGGTTTGCCTCTGCATAGACAAAATCGAGGATGTCGTCGAAGAGTATCACTCAATGGAAAACAGTAGTCGAGATTATTTTTTGCCACGACTCGGAATACAAAAACGAAAGTGGGGCAGAGTGACGAGCTGATAAACAAAGTGAAGCGAGGTGTCTAAATACTTCTGATCACACTTCCAGTCCGTTTGACCTTTTAATTTTGAAGGCAAAACTCTGATCTGCCACAAAGTCATAATAAGATGTCGTGAGAGGGGGAAAATACTGACCTTCAAGCACGTCGCACAGTTGGAGACCACGGAAAAGAACAAAAATAAGTGTTTGACTAAAGGCTTGACCTTTAGCTTGCCGCCACCATTGTGCTATCAATGGAGAAAATAAACAGCTAAGCACTACAACTGGAGTATTAATTATTACACCCGAGCGAGCTTCACCTAATCCATTTTTTTCATAGTTTCCATTGTTTCAATTGGATATTGTTCCAATAGACCTATTCTGACCAATCTTACCTTTAGCCAGGTTCAATAAAAGATCTAATGTCACAATTTTAGCCCTTTTTTTTAGATTTTATAGCATCCTACTATTAACTTTAAGTGTAACCGTTTGACAAGGACAGGACGGATTTCATTGCAACAATTTCGACCATACGTATTAGAGGTTTGCAATGTAAGCTTGTTGCGATGAGGAGTAAAAGTGACAGTAATGTGACTGGCAGATATATTTGCCTTTCTCCGTCCTTTGTGTCAATTCTCGTCCAAAAGTGGCAGGCGATTTTTTTTTAGTACTCATCATTTCGGCGACTTTTCATGAGAGATAACCATAAATAAACTCCAGAAGTATGTAAATATGTTCATCAATCATTAATAGGCAATTAAGCTATATTTTAACTTGGGCTATATTTTAAGTAATCACCGAGCAAGCTCAAGGTCACTCTCCAGGGCAGCTGGCTCCAGCTTGTTAACGTAACACCTCACCGGGTCCTCGGCTCCAAGGACTGTTTACTGGGAGATAAACTTCGACCCTTTACCCAGATGCAAGTTCGCAATGAAGCTCTGCGAAGGACTCTTAAATTGCTTTGACTTGGATTCCGGAGCAGATTGCGATAATCGAATCAACTTCCGAAAATACTCGCATATGTTTCTCAAATTATGACGCTCGGTTCGCTTGATATGGAATTGTTTTGCCAAATGGAGGCTTGTTTGTTTAATTTCCAATGGAGTTGTTTTTGGGTTCCGACCTTAATTGTTATTAATGAATGCCTGATATGCGATTATTGTTGCAGTTGTTTTTGACCTCGATGGTGTTATTCGGTTAGCTTATGCAATTGTTTGAATCAGATTACCTTAGATGTTTTGAATTATGCGCGACTAAATGGACAGAGGAGGATGCCGCTCTTCAGAATCATCTTGGACGAAGACGAGTCGGGAGTGATTTTCCTTGTAAGTTTGTAGCCAGAATAAACCAAAAGATGTCTCTCTGTTTTATTAAAGACTAATTAATAAACCTATCAATAATTTGAAATAATTCAAGATACAATGGTCACAAAACACTAAGTTAAGATAGTGCTGTACTGGTGACGGTGGTTATGTTGGTCATCAATGTCGTGGTGTAAAATGTTCCTCCTTGTCTTGGTTTGCCTGCAGCTTTCAATCCTGCAACCGCACGGATTAGTTGAGTCAACGCGGCCCGTTAAAACCCTTGTAAAGAACTCTTCGGATTAGGAAAAAATGTAAAGAGAAGATTTTCATACAGCTGACTCACCACCGAGAGGATGAGCGACGTCTGGATTCCATATCATTTATACAGCCGTCTCGGGGTTTCGGTTTTGCTGATATTATAATTATAAAACAGCCGAAGCCGCCAAATGCTTCTTAACATTTCGAAAACCTATGCTGACCGCAACGCAAGCACTTGTATTTTTTTGTCGTTCGCTCGCAAAGCTGCCCAACCAGCTGGTCGGCGCCGGTCGCCCCAGGACTGCCTTGGATGACGATCAAGCTCCAATGTCTGGCTCCTGCATGTTGCTGTCTTAGCCAAAAAAATGTTGGTTTTGTGGTACTAAATAGTTTTACTGGAAATTAAAAGTCACACGTGTAAAACATGATGGTTAACTGGTGCATCCCTGGAGAGTGACGAAATTTCAACCTTTTGTTTTTGTCAAACTATTATTAATTATTAACTTTTTATGTCAGGCTCGTAACATATACTTAATCATATATATTTTGGAGGTTAAGTCAAATCATTGACTTTCTCTGGGTTGCAGCAAATTTTTTTCACTTAAAAAAAAAATCTGATGCGTTTAGTATGATGCATCTTTGCGCGCCCTCTCGCCAGCGCATTTATTATCATTTGCACTCAGCGTTATTCACGCCATTTATTCTCTCGGCTGCAATCATTTGCTGAAGTAATAACTTCTGTTCCCTCAAGGAAAGGATTCAACTTTCCTGTACCCCCACACCCCCAAAAATCTATTCAATTAAAGAAAAAAAAAGGGGATGTCCTCAATCTGATCGCGGATAAGAAAACACGCCTCATCCCGTCATTTTAGGAGATTCGGAATCTGATTTTATAAACACACATGCGCATATACACCAAGTTTTACACTATATACTCTATTTACATTACTGTAACAAACTTTGCAGATGTACAGGAATTATGTTTAATATTATGCACCGTTCACTACACTACCGAAACAAATTTTGAAGAACATAGAATGACCTGTCCAGCAAAAGCGAAAAAGAAAATCAGAAATTTGCTAAATTGGATTGATTTGATGACCAACTTTGTAAAAAAAAAAAATGCAAACTTATTTTGTTTTGCCTAACTGACTTTTTTGCTTAATTAAGAAGCTAAGAAGGACCAATAACTCTTTTGTATGGCAATAATATTAGTCATGCTTTCTATAAATTGGACGGAGTGACATTTTAATGTTGCCTGCCACTTCCTTAATAGCGGATTCAGATCCTAAAAATCTCGAACTCTGGCTCGCGTGCAATAATATGTGATGGGGACGTGCCTAGAAACATGCCAATTTACAAGATACATAAGAATCAAGTCAGGTCACCCCAAATTTTGGAAACAGCAAGTCAGCGATCAAGTGTAGCGCAGATTAAACTTGACGTACGACGACCAGGCGCCACGGCTTAACCGACGCACGTCTGTCCTCGTCGGATTTGTTGCATAATTTCAACAAAAAAAAGATTTAGTGACAGCGGCTAAAACCGAGGAAAGGATTCAGGGATATTTTTTCAGCAGAGTTGTTTGAGAAACTTTGAGGAAAAACTGTTATACTACAAGAAGGAAGAGTGAAATATACAATTATTTATGTGAAAGAAGTCAAACGACCTGAGAATGCCATGATTTGTTTCATGCCACTTTGTTGGCAAATCCCTGTTGTATTTTATCCCTATTGTGAAACAATACTGTGTGTGGGCAAACTGATTTGACACATCAAATAAAAGCATGTGCACCAAGGTTTTTTTTTTCTTTTGTGTGTGTCTCGGATTGGCTCCAACACCCATAATTATAGTGAAGAAACAAAACAAAACAAAACTTTCTGATGCTTCTTTGAGCTGCCAGATTTTTCTTTTACAGTTCCTAAAAGAAAGTTGTACTGTAACCCACCAAAAATCACAATAAGACTCTTTTGGCTACATTTTGAGGCCAATTAGCTCTTCTGCTACGTTCCTCAAAAGCCAAGCTTAAATTCTTAACTGTCTTCCCAGAAGGAAAAAACACAGTATTTACAGTCAACATAAATTGGTAAGAAAAAGATATATATATATATATATATATATATATATATATATATATATATATATATATATATATATATATATATATATATATATATATATATATATATATGTGTGTATGTATATATATATATATATATATATATATATAGATATAGATATAGATATAGATATAGATATATACACAGATTTTTTCACTTTAACTGCCAACAGCTTACTATGTTGTGTTCTTAGTTTTACAAAAACACAATATAGGTTACATTAATAGGTACCTATTTTGTCTGTTATTACAATTATACTTCATTATATGTATAATGTTTTTTCTTGGTTGCTGATATTTTTTTAAACACTGTCCCCAAAAATGCAACCGTTATTCCAGTGCCACTCATGGATGTTTTAAATCGCTTTTTATTGTGCATTCTTTGGCTAGAGTGACGTATACTCAGAATGCGACTTATAGTCGGGAAAATACGGGACTTGAAAAATTGTGTTTACGGTTAATAAAGGTCCAATGGGGCCATCTGTTTATGTGGCTCCCTTGGTGCTACCCTTCTTTCGAAAATTCAAAATGGTTTCAACCATAATATGGCAGTTGAAAGGCCACCTGGGGCTTCATGAGACACACCCTAAAGGCAATGCACGCTTCCCAAGGGGTTTAAGGCTCAGCTGGCATTCAGCTAAGCGTCCCATAGGAAACATCCTGGTCACGGGGAAAAAGAACAACAACAAAACTCCCATATGCACCTGAGCTGTGGAGTTCTTCCACGGGAGTGGTCACGGAGCTTCTAGAAATAAACGGTCGCAGATCCGATGGCTCACTTTGCATTGAGGAGGAGGAAGATGGGGAAGCATATAATAAACCGGCACACACAAAAATATGGGTGATTCCAGTAATGCGGATTGCTAGAGCAGACAAACCAAAACAGCATGGATAAGATATAGAAATTACACAAACACCCTCAGGTACCGTTCACATGACATAGGGTCAAGTTTAAGCTATATGATAGTCAAATTCAAAATGTCAACCGGAAGGGGTATATTTTTGGTTAAGTTAGCTGTTTGACATTTTAAGGAAAATCGTTAAAAAGAAATAAAACTGTGCTGAAATTTAATTAACAAGGTAAATGTAATTTTTATTTATGTTAAAAGTTTAAGAATGGAATTCTAAGCAAAAGATGAGCTGTTTTCTCAAGAAAAATAAAATGGAAATGTATTAACTCTTAAAAATCTATAGGAACTAATACAAATCTACAAAGATTTACTTTCAACAACAACAACAAAAACATTTTTAAAATGAGTAAAGTGCGATATTTGTTTTGCTAAACAATAATTTATTATTAAAACAAGAATTTCTTTCTTTAACACTATAGTTAAATATTTTTTAAACAAGTTTTAGTTGTTTTAAATCAGCTCATGCTAAAATTAGACTAGTGTAAATTTTCTATAATGTTGCATTGTTTAAAATAAGGCATAAAAGATCTATTCACAATAGAGCAAAGCCCATAAGAGTTGCCAAGGCACTGTCCTTGCAGCTCTATGAATAATGCGAAGCTTGCAGTGAGCTGACTGGTCCACTGCAGCATTCACAAGGTCAACCACATTTCATCCACCATCATCTGTTTTTCCTCCAGGGTCCTCCATATGAATTCTCATTGGCAAACAGTTACAAAACCCACTGGACAAAAGTCAAGATAGATTATACATGAGACTGAAAGCAACACCTATGATCCTGAATGTTAGTTTTACCTTCAAAATGCTCGACAACAAAAAGAAAATATGAGCAATAAGAGAAAGTCACAAAGACGACAAAACAGTGCGATGGTACAAATATAATTGAGGGTAAGTAGAAATACGGACAGCGACATTCAATATATTGTGTATAGCATATGGGTGTCCCTGGAGTCACATGTTTGTGTACATCATGTATCCCATGATAATTCAACACGTCAGCATGCTAAATGGTGAATTTATTCACACCCAATCAATGAAACTACATTGCACAAGCACATATACGCCACACTAGTAGCTTAACCAGCACATATAATTGCCACAAAATGACATTAGTATAGCACACAGCAGTGACCCACTATGTCACACTTTAAAAAGCCATCCATTTGCACATGATGCCACAAGATGGCAATAAGAAGAGAAGCCATGTGGAATGTCTTGCTATCCCTGGTGACTTCTTAAGTATGAAAGGTGATGCGAGTAAAACCCGCAATTTTCCTCCTATTTTGACAAGCCAGTCTTCAATCGATATTTTGTCACGCTTCCATTGGTCCATCGGGCTCAAAAAACCAGAACGGATTAGGCTCGCGCAGCCTCCTCTTCACAAATCTCAACAAAAACTGTAAAGCATTGTTTGCCACTGCCAGAAAAATGTCATATCAATCCAAATTCATGAAAATTTGTACATTTGCAAAGGAATACTTGCAAATGGTACTGGGGAGCTTTATTTAGACAAAACCTCTAAAAGTACTAAAATATATATACAGTATATGACAGGATGTTAGCCGACTTCCCACCCAATGAGCACTTATATAGTTATACCTCTACTTACGAATGCCTCTAGGCACAAAAGTTTCAGGTTACAAATTTTTTATATGGAAATGAATGACTCAAGATACAAAAAAGATCTAAGTTACAAAATCCCTCAAAAAGTAAATGCATTTCCTTATCCATTATTTTAGTTTGAATTCCCCTTATAAAGCAATTAAAACTGTACAAATGCAACATGGCACATATTTTCACACACACAGGACACACATAAAAGTCTAAAATGTACTACAAAGTGGACGGCTTTCGGCCCTGGTAGAACGGGCTCATCTCACCGTCTGGCGGACAATCACGGGTATACATCTACAACGGTGATATTTCAGTGGCGCAGGGCACATTTTCATATGCTTTATTTATTTTAAGACATTAATAAATCATTTCCTTATCATTTTCTCTCGTTTTGTGTATTTCCTCATATCTTTCATACAAAATTGAGACACTTTGACCAATTTGGAAGGGTTTAGTTGGTTGTTGTGTGAGGACCGTGGAACGAATTAGAGAATTTACATATAAAGTACACCTCTACTTGCGAAATTTTCAAGTTACAAAAAAAGTCTTGGAACCAATTAATTTTGCAAGTAGAGGTACGACTGTATCTGTGTTACCTTTGCTATTCGCATTAGCAGGAGAATCAGGTCTTCACAGAATCCTGAGTCATGACTATGCCTCCGTGATGATGTCGTCCACATGTGCTCGCCGTTTGTGAAGAACAAAGTGTGGGCGTAGCTAAGCCCCGAGTGGAACGCCGCTTTGTTTGAACTCTCCACCGTTTCGCAGCACGAGTGGGCGAAGATCAGAGTTGAAAAAAAAACAAAGGCTTTCCACCTTGCGCATTAAATGGAGGCTACAAAGTATCCGCTGCGAGGAAAGATCTGCTGAGGGTTTTCGCCATGAAATGATTGCGAGGCTTCTGCCGAGTCATGGTTTACTCCTAAATTCTAATTTAGCATTTCAAGGCTAATTACCCGCAAGTGTCAATTAGAGCACTTGAGCCCCATGCCACCTTCCTTGCTGCGATTCTGGTAGTTAGGACACATTGATCCAGGGCAGTCATCTCCGTGATTTATGAGCTACGTATTCACAAGAGACAGGATGCTAATTTATCGTACTTCTCTGCGGCGATTTTACACCAGTCGCTCTGAGGCTGTGACTGGACTATGATTGATGGGCTTTTCACAACAACTCTTCCTCTTGCTCGGAGTTATCTGGTGTGACGGCCTCACGTCCGGGTGAAAATACAAGCTTGGTTTATTTATTTGTTCTCGCGACCATCTTTGTCAGTGCTTATTCATGAACTCATTACTTAGAACTTTGACTTACCATTTCTGGAGCTTCCCCTCATTTTGTCCATTCCCAATGCTTCCTCGACCTGTTGTTCGGTCACAATGTCCGATGCAGGACTGCTCCAGGGAACGTGGCAAGATGGTGGCAACCACCTCGCAAGCATGTCGGTCATTGGGAAACTTGCATTCCTAAGAAGGAAAGAAAGTTAGGCTAACATGGTCTGCCACAAGCAATTCTTTTGGTAGATGACTAATCATCAATTAATTTTGCAATTTGTCAACTAAGAGGGCTTAACATTTTAGTTGAAAATGTGCATTAGAAACAAAAAAAACTTTCCATTGGGGAAAAAATATAATTATCATTTGAAATATCAGACTTTAATTACCGTATTTTGTGCACTATAAGTCACCCTTTGTTTTAATAGTTTGGCCGGACCGGCGACTTTTTTATCACTCTGACCGCCAATAGATTGTTATCCTGTGGTTCTCCAGAAAACCGTTAATATTTTACATTTACAGATACTTATTTTGACTGTTCCCTATTTGTCTATTACTTCAACATGTTATGCGAATGTACTGTCGAACTTATAACTATGCCTTTTCTTGCTACGGTCATAATGAAATTTCCAGAATACGGGATGAATAAAGTTATCCAATCCAATACTCCAATGCAACAAATATTTTTCCCTTTACATTACATTATGCATTCTTTGCTTAGTGTACAACTAATATATATATATATATATATATATATATATATATATATATATATATATATATATATATATACACATACATACACACACATATATACATACTACATACACATATATACACACACATACACACACATGTATATATGTATATATGTATATGTATATATGTATATATATGTATATATACATACATACATATATACACATATATACATATATATATACATATATACATACATATACACATACATACATATATACATATATATATATATATACATATACATATATATATATACACATATACATATATATATATATATATATATACATATATACATACATACACATACATATATATATACACATATATATACATACACATACATATATATATACATATATATACATACATACACATACATACATATATACATATATATACATACATACACATACATACTTACATATATATACTTACATATATATACATACATACATACACATACATACATATATATATATATATATATATACATACATATACATATACACACACATATATATATATATATATATATATATATATATATATATATATATATATATATATATATATATATATGTTTTACATGTTTCTTTAGTTACATGTTTTACATGCCTGCTCTCCCAGATGGTTGCGTTTGCGCGTGTAAGCCTAAATTCGCAGAGGGTCACTACTAGGTGTTGCAAAGTCACTGGCACTGTGAGCAGATAAATGCTCCCACAGGAGCTCAAAGTCAAGCTAATGCATTTTTAAAGACGGCATCAATCAAAAAGCTATACTTGATCAACAGAGCAAAGAAAGTGCGATGGTGGTGGAAGTGTGGCGCTTTGGTGGGATTAGGAGCCAATGCGACATACTCAAGACGGTAGTAGAAGGAGATGATTGAGATTGCAAAGTTTTTGATGGATGTGCTTGGCTAAGATGACAAATGTTCTACAGCAGCGCTACATAGTGTTAGTATTTCAGAGATCACAGGCTTTGAGGTAACAGATACATGAACATAAATGGTGCAGCAGCAAGTATAGATGAACACTAAGAATAGTCACATCACGTCAACAAAAGAGTTTTTCACCTATTAGGCAAGATAAGTTTTTTTTCTGAATTTCATTCATTGACATCAAAATACATTTTGCTAAGCATTTTATCTGTTTATCTTTTCTCTATTTTTATAAATAAATGACCGTATCGGCCGCATTGTCTTGCGTTATGGCGTTTCGTGCATGTCAAGTCTAATTTGTGCGCATATAAGCCGTAGTCTCGATTCAGTCATCATTGTTTTAGCGACAAATACGGCGAGAAAATATGGTAAATAATGACTGCTCGTTGCTGAATGACACTCAACCACAATGGCGGCACAATTATGATGCATAAACGTTTACATTGAATTTAGTTGCATTATCACTATATGTAAAGTTGCAGGGTTGGCGGATCTAGCGACTCTTAATGTGTATAGTTGCTTTGGTTAGCAAAATCAAGGGACCCAACTGTTTGAAGCAGCAGGGTCAACAAAAATGAGAATTAAGATCAGAGGAGCACACGACCAGCAGATGAACTCCATTAATTCGACATGATTAGATGAGCTGCGTGAGAAATGAGAGTTCTGCAATTTTCCATGCGGCGGTCAGATCCGTCGAGATTTCAAGCGCTCGGAGATTAGGATGAGAATCTGAGGAGGAAAGGCGAGCGATGCGCAGATAAGAAACGGAGAAATCACTAATCCTATTTTCACTCAGTTCAATGAAAATATAGGGAGGGGAATGAGAGAGTTATTAGAAAAATAAATAGAGAGTAAGTGCCGCTTGATGTGAACAACTTGGGACCAGATCATTTTGGTCATAAAAACCGAAGCCGCCATAACTGCACCTGAATCAAAGTAAATAACACTTTAAGTAACATTTAATCAAAGTAACATATCAAAACAAATTCAAAATGTGACGCACGTAACGTTAGGTTTTCGTGAAGAAAAACTCAGGTTTAGGTTTAACCTCCAATTTAGAAAAAAAATTAGAAATTCAAACCCTACTTGAAATGCCATTTATATTTATATATTTATATCACTATAAAGGCGTACATATCTGGACAAATTCAGGAAGCAGTAGAGTGTAGTGGGATAAAAAAAAGAAGAGGATTGTATTACGAGCACAAGACAACATCCCTTAATCTCCGAAGGAAAGGACAAAAGAACCGTGTTCTACACCAAAAAGAAATAGAGAATGCAAGACTCCTCCTCAGAGAATCTAAGCGCCAGCGAGAGACAAAATGGGCATAAAGAAGCAGAAAAAATATTTGGACGAGAGCCCGCTACCGTATTTTTTCCTTCTCAAAAGACATTTTGCCAACAACAACCACCAGGACCATCATCATAATCCATAATCCGAAGGCATTCTAACCAAGTATAGAATTGCCTGCAGAAACATGAATGCAGTCGTAGTCTGTCCCACACACAAGTATAAACTTCAAGAAATTCTCATTTAAAATTGTAACATTTTCCAACCCTAATTTGAATCTCTAACACGGGCTTGAAACCCTCTTAGTTGGACCAAAGTGTAGGGTTTCTTTGATGTTCGACTGACAGACGCCTGTGCCGCACTCGGGCCAACAAATAGTAGTGCAATTACATTTTGATAGCCTCTCTCCCCCTATCTGTGTCTCTGGAGCGAGCGCTAACATTTGATGGGCTGTCACCCTCTCAGGGGTCACTACGTGACAAGATCAGCTTGCTCGTGGAGAAACTTTCCATCAGATGACCGAGGCCAAAACCATTGGGACTATCTCAATCCTGGCAATTTGGCAAACTCAGTGGATCATTCACTCTCATTAAGCAGGAATGGGAACCTCTGGGTACCCCCTATACAATAGTGTTTTTTTTTGCAGATGCCACTCGCAATTCCACCCCATTGGAAGATTTCTTTGCATTTCTTATTCTTTTAATGGCTGAATAAATGATGACTTCTTATTTCTTGTTTGCATATGTATTTCCTACAAAGGGAGCAGTATTAATGATCTAACAAATTATGGTAATTCAATATAAAGCATGCTTCGTTTTATGAAAAATCCAAGTTAAAAAACAATTCTGGAAACAATTTTGCAAGTAGAGGTAACACTGCATTTGCATGAATTGTAATTATTCATTCAAATGTTTTTGATGAGCAATAATATGAAAAATAATTATAATATACAAATTGATGTATGGGGGCATCAGATCTTTATGGAGTTATTTATTCCCAAAAACGTGTTACCTGATCTATCATGGATCTACTACAATTAACAGTATACGACATATAAAAAACGTTCCTATTAAGCGATTTCACCCTTCGACAGTCAAAACATTCATTATTCTGTGTTTTGATTCAACGAGCTAGCCAATCAAGTTATATATTATTACTTACTTTATAATTCATCTTCTCTGCAGGTGAACATGAATGGCGTGACTCGAGACTTCAGATGGCGTGTGACGTCAATTACAAGCGCCAGAGCGTTATTCTTCGTTGAGTATTTAAACGGAGTCTGTGTTTATAACATAAAAAGGCCGAATTCGCGAAATTAAATAGTACGTACGATATGCAATTTGAGGACTGGGGGGTGTAAATATAGATACATCTGCCGGGTTGAACTACCACAAAGTTTGCTAATATCAATTAGGATATTGGTTAATTTAGTCTTTGTGCGCCACCTACCGGTAAGGGTCCGCACACTAACAACAATAACAAAAAAAGTTGGCGTTACGGTATTTGACGCCCCCCCTCCTGAGACGCATTCAAGTCACGTGTCCTCTGCTCGGAGATATCGGCGACGTCCCCGCCTTCGTCCTGTTGCTAAAGAAGGAGGGGGGAACTTTTTTTGTCTTAGTTTTGGGCGGTGAAATGTTAAGGTAAGTCATATTTCTGTTTTTAGGACTTGTTTTGGGGAAATCGGTTGAAATGTTTACTATTGTTCTTGTTTCGAAATGCGCATAGCATCCAATGGAGAACAGCCTGCATTTGAGTAGAACTGCTTTTTCTTTGGTTTCCTGCAACATTCCTATAACATGCATGTAGATTTATTTGCAAAATTACAAACCTTTTAGGCACTGTGATCACTACAGTGGAAAACTATTCAAAAGTTGGCCCTAAAACCTTTAAAACAAACTATTCTTTATGGTAAATGACTTTTATCAGCATTTATTAACAAAGCACCCCTTTTAAATGATTAATTATTGCATTGTATGTTTATATATTAGATATATTTTCAATTATTGCAGTGTTTATAAAAAGTCATGCCATTGAAATGAATATAAACAGAAAGACTCACTGGTTACACATCGGTCGTGTGATTAATTGGCTTCTAATTTGTGCTTAATACGTACACAAGTGAAATTATTGATCATTGATACAGAGAAAAAGGCAACAGCAAAAGTGGTGAATACCTTATATGATTTTTCCCCACAATTTTAAGAGTTTTGCTCACTGAAAAGTGCTATATGGCATGGGCCAAATAACCCAAAAGTAATCAGATTAAAGAATTATAGCATTCCTCAGCAGTTTGCTTCCAGTGAGCAGGTTGCACAATAACGTCTAAAGCAAAAAACGTACAATAATTAGTTTTGACCTGATGTACCCTTCATGGATGAACTCTTACCATCCTTAGTCTCTAAGTCACCGCCCCGGTCGTCACCATGGAGACGGTGGTGATAATGGCCATCGGGGTGCTGGCCACCATCTTTCTAGCATCCTTAGCCGCCCTGGTGGTGGTGTGCCGCCACCGCTATTGCCACCCACACCATCTGCTGTACCCCTTTGACTCCAAGTGAGCCCCCCCGCCCCGACCGTTTATTAAACATACCTGTGTCCAACAAATGACTGTGTATTTCCTGTTCCATCAGACCCACGGTTGACCTGATTGGCGCCATGGAGACACAAAGCGAGCTGTCCGAGTTGGAGCTGGACGACGTGGTCATCACCAACCCGCACATCGAAGCCATCCTGGAGAATGAAGACTGGATCGAGGATGCCTCGTATGTATTAACCTTTTTTTTATCAAGGCACTTGTTTAACTCATTGGCTGCCATTGACATTAATATTCTGGCCTACATTACTAAAAATAAGGTCCATGTGTGGACACCAGGTCTATTAGTTTTTTTCCAATAACCGGAAATAAACATCTACTGATTTGAGACCTCACAAGCTGGTGGGTGGATACTTAATGTCATATAGACAAACAGTGGAGTGGGTTTGAGTCAATTTAGGGGAGCGTGGATAAATAAATTGCTTGGTCGCCACTAACATTCAACGGCAGGACAAACTAAGAATAAACTGCATTAAGCTTTCTAGGCTAAAATATTTGTCGTCAAATGACATCTTATTTTGTGTCTACAGCGGATTGGTCTCTCACTGCATCGCTATCCTAAAGGTAAATGGCAGAAAACCTTCCCGTTTGGCCCGGAGGGATCCTAACACTGCTCGTCTACGTAGATCTGCCACACATTGACCGAGAAACTGGTCGCCCTGACGATGGGTTCAGGAGCCAAAGTCAAAGCGCCAGCTAGCCTAGGTGACATCATCACTGTGGCGAAGCGCATCAGCCCCAGGTGACGTTTGTTCATCTCTTCGTCACGCCGCTAACACACTTACTGAAAGTTATTTTATTTTATTTACAGGGTGGATGACGTGGTACGATCCATGTACCCGCCTTTAGACCCCATTCTGCTGGATGCTAGGTATACCAGCATTGCAAATTTAACTTTGCAAATGATCCCTGAAAATAAGCGATTTTCTATTCTGTGATTAAATAAATGTATTTCTTTTTCTACTTTTGCCACCAGAGCAACCGCCCTCCTCTTGTCCGTCAGCCATTTAGTCCTGGTCACACGCAACGCCTGCCACATGTCAGGCAGCCTGGACTGGATCGACCAATCGCTACACGCGGCCGAGGATCACATGGTGGTGCTGAGGGAGGCGGCCATGGCCTCAGAGCCGGAACGTGGCGTCCTCGGTGGGGCCGAGGGCCAGAGAGAGCACGCCATCTAGATTCTGACAGAAGGCGACACTGTGAATGCAGTACCGGCAATGTTAAAAAAAAATCAATGAGTACCGACTTAGTATCAATCGTTTTTTTCTACTTTCACAACAATGTCATAATCCCGAATCCATAAAAGTCGCAGAGGTGGTCTTGAATCCATTTTCTCACAGGAATTTAGTCAGATAATCCATCGTCAGAGTTGGGAAGAAAAAACTGCAACTACTGGTTCCCATACTGAGGTTCAGGAGCCCAAATGGATGGGAAAGCCTTTTTAAAATCATGTTCGCTGTACTTTAGTTTTTGTGTTTATGTTCGAAATATATCAGTGTTATGGCAATAGTTTTTGTTACATTTGACCCTCAGGGAGAAGCTAACTGTGGGTCTTGAGCTGCTTTACAAATGTGCTCATTGGTCTCCGTGGTAACAATTTGTATTTTCTTTCCTAGCCCCAAAACAACTGCTTCCTATAAGCCGAACTGTGTTGGCTATTTGTGACAATCGAGGACGCCAAATGTGCCATTCATATCATTTATATTGTTTATTCGATGACCTTTTCTAAGCACCAAAGCACCACATACAGTAGAAGTTTGTCACGTATATATAAATATCCTCTATCTTTTACCTGTGATTTGTACAGATAAAATGATTGTTTTACTGCGTGTCTTTTTGAAAAAGTACATAAATAAAGTTAAGATACACTTGAGTTTTACCATATTTTGTCCATTTGGCAAAAATAGATTTTGTTTCTCTTCCTTAGCAGCTCGAGTCTTCCTGCTTCAGTTCTAAAGTAGTCTGAAAGGCAATCATAATGATTACAATTTGTATATTTCAAACATTAACACGTAGTAAGCAAAGTTTGGACACTTGATTACGTACAATGCTCCTCTTTCTAGTAGAAACAATCTTATATTTTTCCCCACTTTTTAAAACCATAATACCATGCTAAAAGAAAAAATGTTAAGCTATACCGCCATCATCTGGCATGTGTGGGCAATTTAAACTGGTGCACCCATTGATAGCTTATTGATTTTTACTTTTTTCAATACTAATTGCATATGTGAATGTTTACTACAGTAGCTAATGCCTCGTAATTAAAAAAATAATTAAATAAAGTAACATTTTGGGCCAAAGAACTAGCAAGATGAGGAAAAAAAGTAGTGCTGCGCTGATAGTATTTTTTTCGCTTTGATTGCGATGCTGAGGGCGTTTTTTTTTTTTACAAAATAAAATATATACATAATCCTTCTTTTAATACTAAATGAATGCCTACTCACTTGAATGTAAAGTCAGTGCCATTAACGCCCCCTAAAATATTTTGTAACTGCACTGTATGCACTGCTTTAAAGCTTCCTGTGGGCCTACCTTGAAGCTGTGGACTGACAGTTGGCCTTCTGCACCTTGTGAGTCCACTCTCTCAGGTGAGATGTTTTGCTTAGATCCTGGTTTTATCATTGTGAGCTGGGCCAGGGCGTCCTGCACCGAGGTCAGCTTGCCCTGTGGTCACACAACCAAGTCGGAGAAGGTCAAAACTAAGGGTGTAAACGTGGACGTTTTGAACCAATTCGGCTTTGCATGTTCAGTTCACTTGTGCAAGATATCAGTTTTGTTTAATGCATTTTTATGCCCATAAAAAGAAAAGAGCATCTCACTTGACTATAGTTGCGCTCTTGAACACGATTTTGGCTTCATAATGATGTCGATAATTGCTGCATGAATGCGTCAAACCACTTAAAACGGTACAATCGGACAATAAATATTAAATCTAAATTAACTAGATATTGTCACTGCAGCTACACATCTGCACAAAATGTGTAGGTATATATATATATATATATATATATATATATATATATATATATATATATATATATATATATATATATATATGAATTTCTCTAGATACAAAAGCTTATCGTTTTGCTTGTTTTTTCATAATTTTATAATTTTATCGTTCTTACAACTGTTCATTTATTACTGTATGAACTCGGAGTGCAATTTATGTACAGATCACTAAAAAGGGTCACTTTTATTTATCTAAACAAGTTATATTGATTACATTTTTAAAAATAAAAAGATTCTAAGCATTTTTTATTCCTATTTATTCTTTTTTGTACTGCAAATTAACCAAAGGAAAATTATATTTTAGTGTACCGTCCTCGAGAAAACCCACAATATATAGACCATATGAATAACGATTTTAGATAGGTTCAAATATAAATATATTGAACATAAAAATTCTGTGGCGCCATCCAGAGAAAAAAAGCAACAATCTCACGGAGACATTTGGTCTGATCCGTGTGTTACATGTTAATGCCGTCATTTAGGTTGAAGAACATACCGGTGTGCGGGCTGCCTGCGTCCTCTCCCAGCGAGGGAACACATTAGTGAAGGTCAAAGGTTCAGAGCCCTCTGAGAAAAGGTAGGCGTGAGGTGGGCATCTCGGGTTGGCCTCTGTGATAAAAGAAAGAGAACAGACATTTTCAAACACCAGTCTTTGTGTGGCGTCACAATAGTTTACCTTTGCAGTATTGCAGTGTTGTCTCCAAGGCACTCTTCTTCTCACCGTCCCAAATGTCCGCCTGCTCATCTTCTGAGTTGCGATGCCACAAGTACACCTCAAAACGGTTGTCAAGTAGAAAGAGGGCTGCAGAAGGAAGAGTAAGAGTCAATAACCGATAATCTGGATGAATCGACCCTTCCTGATTGTCAGGCGTCTCTGAAAGATGATTGATGTAGAAAACATTCATTTCAAATGTGAGAGCCCTCCCATGTGAGGTTCGGCTGTAAAAGGTTGCATGCCATTGAAATCCACATTTTTACACTCAATATACAAGTAAAAATGAGGCTGATGATAGATTCAGTGTAAAGAACACAGCGATCCAATCACAGCCAAGTGTATTTTTTTAACCATTTTTATGGGAAATATTGTCTGTATATCTTTCTACCAATCAAAATTACTTGGAAAATTCCATCCTGGGTGCCCAAGTGTCTTTCAAACACAATAAAATGACATTAAAGTTTTTATTTTTATTTTAAACTTAAGTGAAACATGGAACTTGTAAAAATCTGTATGTCTTTACTGCGGGCTCTCACCAAGAGGTGGTGCAGCATATAGGGTCTCCTGGACGAAAGGCATGGCAGTCACAACGCCAGGCAACCGTGATGGACTCTGCAGCTCGTTGGCCCAGAATTTCCCGGAGGAGGGGCTCAGGTGAAAAAGGCGTGGTGTGAAATTATATTGATATGGATCTGGTGGACAACAAGTATTGCAAATTCATGAAACCTTGCACCCAGAACGTGCTGATGGAGAAATGGTCTCATAACTCGACCAAAAAAAGCCACAAATTAACAACACTAACACTAATTAATGTAGTGATTCATTCGTTACCTTGCAGCATGCAGTCATAGGCTTCCCTATCCATGTGTCCAAGAGCCTCCCAGAAGTCAGCAGGCTCAGAACCTTCCTCTACAGCCTGGATCTTCACCAGACTGCTTTTACTCAGACCCAGTTCTCCCGGGCACCTGATGTATAAGCGCCCAACTACACATTTTAGGTGTGCACAAACTGAATAGTGTCACATTTGATTGAGAAAACATTAAAATAAATCACCCTTTAGTGAGTTGTTCAACAACTCTGTTGGCCACCTCCCTGCAGCTTGCAAGAGCTTTACAACCAGTCCAGAGGTACAGTGCCGCCTGTTGGCCGTTGATAAGAACCAGCGAGCTCCTGGATCGGAGAGAGGCGCAGCAGCATTCCACCTCCAGCATAGAGCCCAAATCTGGAAGGTCTCCTCGGACAGTAAACAGGCGCCACATGTCCGCTTGCTCTGCAGCCAAAAAATACCATTCAATGATTTCAAAAGAAATTCTAACCGCATATGATCAATTTGCAGCACCTGAATGACAAGACGACACCTCTCTACGGCCTTTATGAATAACCAGACTTCCCTTAAAGAGCTGCAGGAAAGATAGAGGCTCCTTTCCTTCATCAACCTCAACCTTCAACACAAAAAAACAAACAAACACAAGGTCCCATAACACTACAAAAAGAGAACAATAGTTATATACTGCACACTTACATGCAAGTCTTGATTAGTGTTGTTTCCAATGGAGAGAAAAGCAGCAGTGTCCTGCCCACTCGTGTTGGAGTGCATTCCTCGCCACAGGAAAAAAGAGGTGCCGTCTGCACATTGGTCCCCGGCTTTATAAGTCCAGCGGATCACGTATGAGTCCCCCTCATGTAGTTGTCCCACGCTCTCCAAGGGCGCCTGCCGATTGTCAAACTCGTGGACGTGCCACGTGTCCAATCCCACAGTCGTCAGGTGCGACGTGCCCAAGTCGGGCAGCGTGCTGCGGGTCGCGCCGTCTGTTTCCGCCGCACTCGCCACAGAAGCCTTGGCGTCGGGTGGGCTCAGGAGGTCACATGATTGTGTCACTGAGAAAGACTGTGGTGGAAAAATATACATGTATTATTATCCACTGTATTTATTATTATTCATACATACATACATTTCCATTATGTTTATGAGCAACACTAATGTTAAATATTTAGATTTGTTTAATTATATCAATAATCTATGGAACTCTGTGCATTTTTTTGGGATTACCATAATTGTAAATGAACAAAAGTAAAATTCTACCTCATATTTCATATTTTACATGCCCCTATGCAAGACAATTAAACATTTAAAGTACCAAAAAAGTTACATTTACAAAGTTTACACTACACATCACTTGATTTACTAAATATTCTATTTTCTATACATCTCTAATTTACAGTCAATCAAGTATGTTCTATACAGCAATATTGCAAAAATGTAAAATCATGCACATCTGCGGCCTTTGACTGTACTGTCTAACTTATAACTATGCCTTTTCTTGCTACTGTCACAATGAAATTCCCCGAATACGGGATAAATTTAGTTATCCAATCCAATCCAATAGCTTAATGCTAACAATGCAAAATACTTTAGACAGGCTGCTTGATGTATTGCATCTGGCAACCCACTAGGCAACAGATATAGAGTTATTGTTCTTTACATGCTGACTGTACAATACATTGCACAAACCTGGGTCTCCTGAACCTTTGCCTCAAATGCTCTTTCAGGCCAATCCACAAATTTTTCTTCGAAAAGAACAGTCTCGTTGTTTTCCGTGACGACACCGAAGAGAGCCCAGCCGGGACGCCCCTCGCCCATCCTGGAAAAATGACAACAACTCTATAACAGGTAACTTAACCTACTTGTGTAACTGTACACAAAATCGCTTTGTCTCACAACTGCGTGTCGGCGGCTCGCTGCGTAGGATCCATCGGATTGACACGGCAGTTCCTGTAATCGTAGGCCCCGAGCCACACCTGCCGACTCATCTGAAGGGCCATCTTCTGACGTTCGGTTGGCACGTCCTTTCCCAGCCACAGGTAGACCTCGCCGCCAAAATCAAACACTAGCGTCTGGGGAGACATACATGGAAGCGCTCCTATTTTCAACGTGATAAAAGGGAAATAAAGTAAAAGTTATCCAGGTAAAGTTCATTATTGTGTGTTTTATACGGGACAATGCAGAAGAGGAAATTTTCTTGTGTGTTCAATACTAATTTTTGTGTTTTGTTTTTAGGACGGAGACAAATTGATATCTCAAAAGGCACCACTGGGCTGTTGCATTTTTTTTTTGTAATGGGAAAATCGGGACAAAACAAACATGAAGAGGACCTCATCAGAGTGAAGCATGGAGACACTCAGCATGGAGGCCCAGGCTTGTTCATGGGGCACCAGTCTGTTGTCCAGCATCTTGTACACACAGTTGGACTCCACAATGCCACGCTCATACAGCTCATCCTCCTCTGCTGTACCAGCTCCTGTTAGGATGCAGCAGAACAAAACAAAAGTCAGTCTACTTCCTGGTTTAGAGAGAATTCGACAGTACCATTCATAGTCAACATAGTGAACAATTGCTGCCACCCCTCCAGTGATAATAAACTGTACGTCGAGCACTATGAATAGCATAGAAAGGTGAGCCAGTACTCCCAGTTTTGATGAATTGGACATTTATCATTGTCAATAGCAGCTAATGAGTTAAATACTATAAAATTTTAATAACAAAAAAACTGCTATTTGGGGCAATAACCAGTTCATTTTGGCTTTATTCTTTTTAATTGTGTCAATTCCATTTTTATTTATAATTTATTAATATACCATTGTATTTTTTCTACAGATTGTATAAATATAGGTTTTTAATTGAGACCTGGTCGGCAAGTGGATATCACATGTAGGCCACATTTGCATGACATAGTATAACATTACAATTTGGTATATACTATACATACCAAATGTTAATGTTGTGTCACTTGCCCTAAATAGGGATGAGTGACAAAAAATAGGCAAAGCAATTTTTCAAACTTCACCCAAAATATTTACAAAAAAAAATGCTATACCCTGCGTCATTAAAAAACAACAACAACACCAAATGAACTAACCTGCGTAAGGTCCCCTCCCTCCCAGAATGTTCCAGAAGTCTGAGGCCAGACCACTGTCGCAGTTGAGCCCCTCTTCCAAGTGGATGACACGGGTGGCGTTGCAGCCCAGATCCTTGTGGCTTTGAATGAAAGAGGCCAACTCCAAGGTCTAAAGTACAAACATCAAATATTCAAAAATTTATTATTACTCATATTAGTATATGAGAATCTTACTATCTATACTGAACTCCTGTTATTTTAGAAATTTGATCTTAATAGGTAGAGCAATGCAAATGTTCATCTTCACACTTTGACATATATACTTCTTAATTGGATGGACATCAATTACTTTCAATGGCACTGAATTCTTTGATCTGTCTAATAGAAGCATCTCCCCACACTTCAACATAGTTCAAGATGTAACAGCATGCTACCAAAGCGAGACTTTACTTTGGCTTTTTCTCTGTCGTTGGCTGACTTTCCGCTCCACGAAATGCAGTTGTCTGCGGTGACCAGCAGGTAGCAGTCCCCACTGTTCAAGGAGCTGGCCGATGGCCGGACCAGGCGGACCTGCATGCGCTGCTTTCCTGCCAGCGCAGACGGTCGTCAGTTGAAGACGGAAAAGACGGAAATATTTACTGACCTTTGATAAGCAGCAGCATGGGGCTAGTAAAGGGTGGATGAGATTCCCGAGGATTCGGAGAAGAGCTGACTGAATTTGACTTGGACGAATTCTTAGAATCTGAGAAAAGGGCACGACCAAGAGGTAAAAATAAGGCCACAGAGAAAGATTGCAGAAAGCACTCACTCTTCAGGGTTTGGTTCCTCTCCTCGGCAGCGGCGTTGAGCCCCATGAAGTCCTGCATGACGTCGTCGCGGGCCGCCAGAGCCCGGAGTGGGTTTCGAGACCCCTGGGTACGCCGGGACGGACGCACGGAACGCCGGTGTTGTGCCACTGCAGATGTGAGCCTGCCGTCACGCAGAAGTAAAACCGGACAACAGTGAGTGTTTAAAGCAGGACGTCATAAATTGCTTTTCTGTTTAGGGTTCAATATTTTGGGGTGTAGTGTCATTTTTTTTTAATTTATTTGTATTGTGATTGGTCCTGAAATATGATTAACTGTACTAGGTTTTATACTTGCTCACATCGGGCTGCTGGTCTGGCAGAAAATATCCAGGTCTCGAGGCGAATTTGAAGGGGCTCCACAGGGTGGGCAGGTATTCAAACCATTCTCAGTAGTCGTCTCTTGTTGGGAAACTGCTGAGGACAAAGCATTATTAACAAACCTTAAAATGACAGAAAAAATGTTGAAATATCTCATGCTCTCACCTTCAAATGAGCATGATGGAGCCTCAGTCGATTGACTGTTGTTATGACATTTGGTGTTGCTGTCTAATTGTGAACATACAACACCTGAAAATGTAAAAAAACGGTGATCAGAATCGACAATAAAGATGTGATAGAGAATAATTGTTTGTTTACTCACTTGCTGTTTCTTCCACTTTTATTGACTGAGACCACACATGTTTGTCTTCCTCATCTTCCACAGACTAAATAAATGTTTGTTAGAATGGAAATGAGACACACCATTAAAAATATTACATTTCAGATTTTTTTAACCTTCTCTTTCCACTGCGGCGTTCTCTGGTTTTCCGTCGGGGAAGCCACCTCTTGCGCCTCGAAGGACTGTTTATTCTGGAATGTTAAAGGCTCGACTTAAAAAAGAAAATTGCATTTAAAAACTCACATTTTAGACATACCGCACAATGGATATTTGCAATTGAGGCCATAATAATGGTGTTCTGTTTTAAACAATATCATTCAAAATTCCTGAAAAAGCAAATAAAGCTGCAAAAATTACCTTATTGAAGCACATGACATACTGAGGTGTACTGCTGGAAAAGACCGATGCATAGACAGGCTCCTGCATGAATAGAAAACATTACATTGCATAAAGATTTATTTATTTTAGATTTTACACTCACCCAACACTGAGGCTTCGCTCCATCTGCATGAGAGTTTTCATCCTAAAACAAAAGGTGTACAGATCTAGTCTATGTACACGTAATGAAATGATACACTTGGGTGATTCATACCTTACTAGTGCTACCATTGGTCATGTGGTGCACTTCAGTGTCGCTATTCAACGGGGGGACCTGAAGACCTCCTGCTGTTGAAGCGTCTTCATTGTGGTGCCTTTTAGAATATAGTACACAGACAATGTTTGAGGTGAAGTTATGTGGGAATTTTAGGTAGGAAGTGCATTTACTTGTAATAATTGATGTCAAATGACGGGTTTTACCCAAACTGATTCGATAATTGTTCAATTCAAAAAGTAAAGCTGCATTTGCTAAAGGTCCTGTAGCCTTTTCTGTATTAAAATGTAAATACATTTAGAGTATTGTCATTATATATATATATATATATATATATATATATATATATATATATATATATATATATATATATAACCATGATGACGGTCAGTAGAGAAGGGATACGTCATATTTCATATGACAAAATAAATGATTAAATATTTTGTCCGCCAACCTGCTTGTGTTTATCACACATCATGTTATGTCTTCTTGCCACCCACCTAAAAGCGCATGCGTCTCAACTATGCAAACTAAAATCTTCCTATAAAGTAAATGAACTTCTCCATGACAGTCGTATTCTAAATGGCAGTCGCTCCCACCTGCTTGCGTTTGCCTTCGGCATTACGTGTGTCGTAGTCGTCCAGGCGATGGTTTCCCGCCTGCTGCGCGCTCTCTGTCTCCACGGGGCGGCCGTCCAGACGCCGGCGTCCTGTCCCGCGGCTTCCGGCCTAGCTGTTCGCGCATTTCCCGTGTCTCTCTGAGAAACAGAACCATTGCGCTCCTCCTTGGAAATCTTGCCGCGCTCCGAACGGCTCCTCTTTAGGATTCCCGCGATGCCGGGTTCCGAGTCGCTGCGCTGCATGGTCTGATTGGCGGACGTGGGGCTGATGTCGGGTTTGGAGCAGGAGAGGCGGAGCTCGCTGGGCTTCAGGTTGTTGGATGAGGCCTGCTGTCTGTCGCACAGGTGAGAGGACAAAGACATGGCGGGGAGCTGCACGGGGCCTTTCTGCAACTGAACACAAGATTCCAACCCGTAAGTCAAGGTGGGACTCTATCGACCGCAGTGGTTGAGCCTACTCACCAAGCTGACTTCATCCACCGTGATGGGCTGCGTGCGGTATCGAGCGCTCTTCTGCCGCCGCTTCTCGGGCAAGGAGAGTTTGTTGAAAAGAGCCAGCTTCTCACTCACGCTGAGCTTGCATCCCTCGTCGGTCGCTTCCGCCGGCTCCTCCTTTGGAGGGCACACCTCCTCGGGTGCGTCCGGCGGGGTGCTGCAGACCAGCAATTTAAAAGGAGATGCACTTTAATCAACGGCTGCCATTGATGGTGCAAGACGTCCAATTCATTTTGACTGGATAGCAGCGAATAAAACATGAGCATTCACGGCCAGTCCTCCCAGTTTAAATGAAATGAGACTTAATCTTTAAAAAATCATTAGCGTTATTGGGAGCTACATCCATCATGTGTTTCTGCTTTCATGCATTATCATGTTTTATCATTTTTTTTATTAATTATAATTATTATATTTAACCCTATTTAGGGTTAAATGTGACTGCTGTCAAATTTCAATGATATCCTGAGATTTAACAATCAATAAAGACTTCAATCAAATTCCTTTTGCAATTGAAAAATACTTCAAGTATTCATTATTAGATTGTTAGGTGCAGTTAGTTTGGTTAAAAAAAGTGATAATTTTAAACATGAACAATTTTATTCTCATAAGGTTAACGTTTTTTTCCCCCATTCATAGCATGTGCATGTATTTGTTCCTTTTCAGTGCAGCCCTGTGCTAGTGAACAAGCTCACCTGACTGCTACCATTTCCTCACTGGTGATTGGCTGGGTGAGGAAACGATGGTCGTTTCCCCGCCGTTGCCTGCGCTCGTGGCAGAAGCTTCCCGAACGAGGCTTTAGGAACGCCGATGCTTCGGGGGCGGACGTCTTTTCCATCTCCTGCACGTACACAGAGAAATTGCATGATCACGATTGGCAGGTTTGAAAATCGCAGAAAGGCGATCACCAAAATAGTCTATTTGTGTGGGGGTGGTTGGCAAAAAAACAAAAGAAGCAGCTGGTGGTGAGGCAGCCAGCGTCACGGAGTAGTAATCCAAGTCGGCCCGTGTTTGGTTACTTCCCTGGTCTGCTTGAACTAATAATAACTTAGCCGCCGTGGTCGCCCGTGGTGACACGGCGTGTACCGCATTTTCACCTCAGTGGCTTGCGCTGAGCTCGAAATGATGTGCCGGACGCCAATCTAGCATCGGTCCAAGCGGTGGACGTGTGCCCAACACCTGTTGGACTGCATCACATCCTTGAACAACAGCGCCTTCTGCAGCTGGCATGACAACTGCGAGCAAATTTCTGCTGCCATACATGAGCAAATATTTAAGACGTAAACGCTGAATGGTGGCAGTGAACTCGACCTAATGCTCCAAAAAGTTGGGATTAGTGGATAGCTGCTGTTCTGATGAATTTGATTGAGGATTTGGGAGTGAAATGCCACAGGGAGAGGCCTCTGTGAATAAAGCGGTGACAGCAGACCAATAAATGCGCTGTCCACGGAGCAGAGGGAGGTTTATGTATAGCAATGAGTGTCCGCTTTCAGAGACAAAAGTGACTTACTTTAAATAAAGACATTTTGGCCGCCACGCTCAACTGGGATCTTTCATCTGTTTTCACGTCAGCTGCACGACAAGAAAAACAGTAGTTAAGGTTGACATTCACGCTGTGTGCGTCTAGCCAATGAATTTCGTGCATGCTCATGGTTGCCTCATATTGAATAACCTAAAGCCCCAGTTGTGGTTTGTTGAGCTGCTATTATTAATGTATTTTTATGGACTAATAAGATTAATCAACACAATCTGATATACCTATATGTTTTTATCAATGTTTGTATTCATTTTATTAATTGATTATAATAATGATGCACCTATGTATTTATTTTTCATTCATCTTATTGGTTACGAGGAAATCAACATCTCATTGCAATAAAATTACCAGTGATTCTCAAACTCACACATCTATTAACAATGCCTTAATTAAAAAATATATATTTTAAATCTGAATCAGAATGAGTTATATTTAGAAAATTAAAACCAAATTCAGGAATAATTAAATTTTGCAACTACTGACCCATATTTCCATTTTTACAATTAGCACAACATATTTTTTGTGGTGACCGTAAATAACATTTCTACTTACCATGAGTCGGTTCCTCTCCCTCAGCTTCTATCAGCCTAGAAGGGACCACAATGTCAAGCAACACGACAACGGATCAATAACTTGGTGATGTTTCTTTTAATGCACCTACCCGCCTCGCTCTTCCATCTCATTGGCTGTGATCGGCTGCGTCCGGAAACGCTCGCTGTTTTTGCGGGTGCCTCCTTGTCCACCGGGTAAGTAACGACAAGAGCGGCGACGGGCGCCGTCTGACGCAGGCTTGGTTGTCGGGTCCAGAGAAGACCCAGGTTGTGAGCCGTCCTCTGCACTCCTAAGACATTAAATAAATTCATTTTTACCTTTACCTATTACATAAACAGAATGGTTCTAGCCAAAACATGAGCACACAATGCTAATGCATTTATCTAATGCTAAATGGCTAACGTCACGCACTAAAATAACCACCGAATATTCATTCATTCATTCATTTTCCATACCGCTTATAGTCACAAGGGTTGCACAGGGTGCTGGAGCCCATCCCAGCTAACTCCGGGTACCAGGCTCAGGACACCCTGAATTGGTGCCCAGCCAATAGTAGGGAACAAGGGGAAAAACAACTATTCCCACTCACAGTCATACCTTGGGACAATTTGCCTAGTATGCATGCTTTTGGTATTTGAGAGGAAACCGGAGTACCCGGAGAAAACCCACGCAAACTCCAGAGAGGTGAACTGTGGGGCCGACCACAGAATGTCATATTTAAAGGCTAACTAGTTTTACTGTATTTGTTTCACGTTTCATAGTGGTTATTTTTTATCATTTAGAAGCAAAGGATGTAAAACTAGTGTTACAGTACTTACACGTTGCCGGAATCGGCTCCATTTGCCGCCTGTTGCATAAGTGCGCTCCTTAGCTGGCCCACAGACACCCGAGTGCGAAGCTGCTGCGGCACTGGTTGATCCCCGCCACTGGTTGCGTCCTGGGAATCCTCCCTGCAGCGTCAAAAACTGATGTTACTCTGGATTACATGCATACTCATCCCCAAACTTATAACTCCCGGTATAGTTTAGTATTTTGAAAAGGGGTGGAAAAAAAGACTCAAACGTTCACAAATTGAGGCCCAAACCAAAATGGTGGACTTCTAGATATCATCACAGACATGGCTTTTTGATACTTTACTTTTAACAGACATGTCTACTAAATTTCACGCTGCTATATAAAATTGACTTTTGGGGCTGGGTTTCCAAATTTTTAACAATGATTTTTTTTGTCTTATGGAAAGCTAGTGTTCCACCCACCAAAAATAGCATTTACTAGTCACTCATCTGTCAACTACTGAAATCAAGAGTCCATATTCTGCTGGACATGCCAACCCAATTTCACATCAACAACTTCAACAAAACCAACAGTCAAAACTCACCTTATTAGGCAAGTGGAACCCACAGAAATGTCAGATCCATTGGGAACGCTGTATGCCTTGCCGTTGACATTTTGGGAAGCGGGTTCTTGCACGTCCCTGCCGTTGCCGTCCAAAAACTCATCCGTGTATCCAAAACGCTCGGCCAGCTCACGCCTCCTTGCTGCCTTGTAGCGGGCGATGCGTTCCGCCCGGGTCTCCAGAACCAGGTCTTCCATGGAATCCCAGTGTGAATCACTTCAGCTCTAAAACACCTCCATGCATATGTTTCAGGTTCCTAGGGGAGGACAAAAGCTGAAGTTGGCGGAATACCACATGCAACCCTCCTCTCTCTCTCTCTCTCTTTGGTAAGCGGAGACTCTACACAGCGTCAGGCTGGAATCTCCCATTGCACTGAAAGGCAACACCCAACGCTCCTCTCTGGGTTCATGACTCGGCAGATCTTTTCTGCCAAGCCTTTGGTAACTCAATCTAGTGGCACCTAAACACACCCACCACCATCAACACCTTCTCTGTAGGTTCTGATCTTCCCGTGTGGAGTTTGCATCTTCTCACAATGCCTGTGTGGGTTTTCTCCGGGTACTCTGGTTTCCTCCCACATACCAAAAGCAAGCATGGTAGGCTGGTTGAACTCTTGAAATTGTTCATAGGTATGAAAAAAAACATTGGCAGCCAATTTAGTAGTTTGTATCTAGCCATTTTTAAAAAGGTTTGAACAGTCAGTTGATTGCTGTCTCATCTCATCTCATTTTCTGAACCGCTTTATCCTCATTAGGGTCGCGGGGGGTGCTGGAGCCTATCCCAGCTGACTTTCAGGCACGAAGTAGGGACACCCTGAGTCGCAGGGCACAAGGAGACGGACAACCATGCACACTCACACCCATACCTAGGGGCAATTTAGAGTCGCCAATCCGCCTACCATGCATGTTTTTGGAATGTGGGAGGAAACCAGAGTACCCGGAGGAAACCCACGCAGGCCCGGGGAGAACCTCCAAAATTGGATTTTCTTTCTTTTTGTGTTGTTTTTTGTTCAAAAATCCTTTTGTAAAATCTAAAAAAATATATAAATATTTTCTGTTTTCCACTGTATTATTGAACATAATTTTAAAAAATGGTTTCCTACTAAAATGAAAAACAAATAATTAAAAGACGTTTTCCCTTACTAAGAAAAGATCTATAGAAAAAATGAATATTCTGGGCTTTTCATCCAGTTCTTTTAATCCGATCTTTTTAAAAACTATCTAAATATTATATCTAAAATGGTACAGCCCACATTTAATCGAATTGGCGTTAATGCGGCTCGTGAACCAACCCAAGTTTGACACCCTTACATTAAAGGATGTAACCACTCTGCCGCAAATTCAGATTTCCTTGCTATTTCCCGCAAATAACTTGTTTGATCTGTGCTGTTTCACAGCAACGCACTCATAACACGGCAAAGGACCGAGATGTTAATCCACATTATAAATAACGGCAATCCAACAGTTCCGTGCGCGTGAACCTGCGTTTGTGAAATCGTGTGTGTGTGTGCGCGTGCGTGTGTGATTTCCCAAACTGTGCCCGTCAGCATTCCTGATATTTTAGTGCCCTGCAGGAAGCACAATGGAACAAAAGAGGCATGAGCTGCAGACTTAGCACCCTGACTATCTAAAGCTTCTGTTTACAGCACAGCTCACAACATACAGAGTTAATTCCAACAATAGTTCATAATGAAACACTTTTAAAGTATGAGTGAGGAGTGAAAGAGATGACAGCAAAGGAAGATATTCACAGGGTTGAAGGGAGATAGTGGACTCACCTGCTTGCATGGATGTAGTACAGACAGATCTCAAGCATCCATTGTTGTCGTGATTGCAGCTATAGGGAAGAGTGATCAAAAAGTCATGACAAGCTGAGAGAATGTTGACAGGAGAAGAGAAATAAGAGGGGACGTAAACGAGGATCAAAAGGTGATAATGTGCTGATTTAGGGATAAGCAACTATCACTAGCTTTCACTGATAAAAGGCTCAAAATAACATGATTGACTACATTCCCATATCAGTTAAGAAAAATAGGCTTCTGAGCAAATAACCAAATAATGCCAACAAGCATTTGAGGGTTTTTCAGAAGCACTTAGGATCAACAACATCATGCAATCATGAACGTGAACACTACATTAAACCTTGTAGTGTTTTTCAATTATTCAAAGCAAGCAAACCACCTTTACATGAGGCGCATTAACAAGAATTACTAGCACTCAAGCAGAAATGAAGAAAACAAACATGCCCCAAATATACCCTATCAGCAAAAAGTCATTCATCTCACCTTTTAAATGAAAATGAACACGTAACAAGAAAAGTTGAGGAATGAAGCCAAATTGAAATAGCAATGTGACAAGAGCTTTTCTTATTTTTTTTCTAAAGTTGTCATTTTTGTGATATTATTCTGGCATTATTCTTCACCTTTTCCTCATTTGAATATGGAAATCAGCTTTGCTATGGTTGAAAGCATGATACATTAAATCTCATGGCCTATTATGAAAAAGGATATGAAATCTGGAAACCTTTTTTTATTATTATTAAATATAAAACCATTGTTACTTACGCGTCTGGTGTGATCGGGCCCCCGCTCCTGATTTGAACAAGCTAGTACTTGTCATTGGCAGTTTGCACCAAAAGTGGTCGGTCCCTCTCTAGTGGAGGTGGCTGGGGGGAGTCACAACATGTGCATAAAGAGAGAAAATAGAAAAACAACCAGTAGCATGGCTGTATCCATATTCAAAACCATTTCAACTCAGTGACAGTGATTGACATCCAATCCATTTTGAACTGGAAGGCCCGACAGTGAACGTGGTTCAGTGCCATTGACGGAAATAAATGTCCAATTCATTTTGACTGGAAGGTCTAACAATGAATAATCACCCAGTGACCTAAATGCAAAAAAATGAACTGGCTTAATGGCCAACAGGAGGCATTTTTTACCTGAGATCAATGGGAGAATCCCTCTTTAAAAATGAATCCTGTAAGTTTTTTTTTAATCTGCAGTACCAGAGATTGCCACTGGAGGCTAACTTCAAAACAGCGCAATTACCCATTCACTTCTTTAATAAAGTATGTTCAAATTTGGACTGCATCATTGGATGACAATTTTAGAGGTGAAATAAAGGATGAGGCCACAACCTTAACATATGCCACACGTGGTAAGTGGACAACTACATCTAGAAAGCATTATAAAACTTTAAGCAATATAAAACTTGTGGAAAATGCAGTGTATACAGATGATAGCTTCTTGCATCGCCATCGCGCATGCGCCAAAAATGTCAACGAATATCCTCCGATAACAATTTCCGACCATAAGATTTTTTTAACGATGAAAATAAATTGAAGATGGACTACACAAATAACGATAGCAAACTAAGATGTCATTTTTTAAAAAAGGAACAAGTAAAACACACCCTTGTCTTAGCAGGTGGAGAGTTAAACAATTAACAGTTAGCTTGCAGTCTCCCCAACTCATTCATAACGTATCATTTAATTTTTGGTAAATTTACCTGAGAGATGGTTAATAATCTCATGCTTGGAGGCCGCCGATGCACCAAAAATGCGTGACAGTCCCCTGAAAAATCATTCTTCTTCAACGGAGAAATTCACAATCACAAAAGCTGTAAATTAACGTTGGTCGTTCACGTGTTCAATACGAAAGAATGCTGCGTTTACGTGCACTGCGAATTTGTAATACTTGCTATGAAAAGCTTTTTTTTAATGTATTCATCTTCCATGCTGTATATCAAATATTTAACTTATCAGAAGGCACTGACATGATAAAAAACGACCAATTTTAATGTGTTAGCCTCATTTTATGTTATCAAAAAGGGGATTTCATTATGAATTGAGCATCAAAATGCAATATCAGTAAATTAAAAATCCACAACGGTCGAGCCAGCTGTTGCTCTTTTGCTTGGTTATACCCCTTTCAGTTTGCTATTGTGAATCTTGGTCTTTTTTGCCAACGTGATGGCGTCCATATGCAGATTGCGATGAAGAATGGCCGAGCCACAGGTAAGCGCGCCGGCAAGTGCGCCAGCGAATCCACACACGAACACGTCTTGACCTACGACACAGAGTCGTGAAAGTAAGAGACTCGTTGCTGATTCGTCAAAATTATACAGTTAGATGTGCACATACCCTATTAAAATCAATCTAAACACTTTGAATCAAATGAAATCGTGGAAGACTTGCAATATCGACTATTGCATTACACATTTTTATCTCTATACATAGTATATAGACAGAAACTTACACTGAATGGGGATCACTGTACTGTACCTGTACTCTTTGCGACATTTGTGTTTGGTGACGCAATATTCATATTTTTTTGTTCAAATTGTGGGACAATATCACTACCTGTCAGGTAGAGGTTCTTGAACGGCGTCTGGGGCCTGAGGCTGGCACAGAGCTGTGGGTTGAAGCGTGAAGTTCCGTGGTCTGCCCCGTAAATCTCGCCTTTGGGGGCGGCGATGTAGTGCGTGTTAGTGATGGGCGTGCCGGCGTCGATAAATTCCACCTGTGCCAGAATGGGAAAACTTCATCGATCCATCATGTTATAAAACTTGCCTACCAGATGACATTTGGCAAGAGATATACCATGGACTAGTCGCCAGAAAATGTCAGAACACGTACAGACAAACAAGCATTCACACATTTTAAACCTATTGAAAATGTGTTTTCAGCGAATTTAGAGTTCATGTCTTGGAAATGTGTAAGAACAATTAAAAAGCGTGATAACAGCTATGGTCTGGTGACTTTTTTTGGACATCTAATAGATAAAGTGGACAACCCTGAAAACTGCTGCCAATGTTGACCTTACCTTATCTCTGGTGATTTTGGGGAAGTTGTCCAGCACTATCTGCAGGGAGGTCTCCATGAACGCCTGCTTTAGCTCTTTGTAGTCAGGCGCCCGGTTGGTCGGCTTATCGTCCTTCCACTCCTCGAACCAATCGTAAATAGCAAAGCTGACCAGACTCAAGGTGGATTTACCTACCATGTCCGGTAAAAAAACAAACATGACCCATGTAAGTTCCACATGGAATACTAATAAGTGACATGCTGCTTCCTAAAGTCTCGTACCTGGCGACCTCTCTTCCCAGGTTGGATCCTTAGCGGATGGAGAGGCGACAAAAAGAATTGGGATATTTTTGGATGACTCCTCTCTGTCACTGTTGGAGTATTTGATCATCCTGAGAGAAAAAGCAGTTAACATACAAGTCTTCTGTCATTTTCAATGATGATATTCAATTGGCCAAAGGGCATCACCAAGATCACTAAAATAAAGGAAACAAACACATTTATTCATTCTCCCTTGTACCCTGCCCGCCCCCAGTGAATGCCGAGCTGGTACAATTTGGGGACAAAGGGGTCTTTGAGTTTTCTCTGTGTACAGTTGAGATGTGTACGCATTTTTGAGATTGGGAACATCCCAATAGGATTTATTACATAAGGCTCACGACAACGATGATCTCCCACTAAGACGATATGACAGGTGACATGTCATAGTAAATAAATTGATGATATTCTCCAATACAGCTTTGAAAGAGAAAAACAAACTATTTTTAAATGTAAAAAATACATGATTATTGTTTCTGCACTGTCGCAGACAATCTGCCAATGAGTTAAGAGCGCTGAGAGGGAAATGCCACCCTCAACTTCCATTTATTTTTATTCTCACAAGGGTTGCGGGGGGTGCTGGAGCCTATCCCAGCTAACTACGGGCACCAGGCGGGAAGAAACCAGAGTACCGGGAGAAAACTCAACTTACAGTTCATCCAAATTATTTTCGGAAAAGATCCAGTAGTTGTCAGCTTTGAGGCCCAACTCCTCCTTGGTTCCGTTAAGTCCCAAAAAGATGCTGAGGCCACCCATGCCATTTTTCACCATGCTCAGCTGTCTCTGGATCGCTAACAGACAAACAGAAAAAGAGAAAATTGACACCTGATACACAGTAGAGGGCGCAAAATGGAAAAAATGGAGGTTCCCGGAGACGAATCTATAATGGTTCTTTCTTACCTGGCATGGCTTGGAGCTCTTTAGGCAGCAGCTGCTGGTAAGTGTTGAAGATACCTGCATTAGAGATGATCATGGGGGCCTGGATATGTACCTCCTCCTGGCCCTTCATGACACTCACACCTGATGGAAGCGTATCAAACAACAATGAAAGAAAGCAAATAGGATCACAGTCAGGCTTCATCACGAAAAGTCCACTCACCGCATGCTTCGCGCGCTTCGTTGAACAGGATGCGATTCACGGGCGCTCGCACCAGAACGGCGCCCCCTGCCTTTTCGATGATGGGGATCATGTGGTAGGCGATCTCGCTGGCGCCTCCCTTCGGGTACCAAGCGCCGTTGAGGTAGTGAGTGACAAGCAAGCTGTGCATGGCAAAGCTGGCCTCTTTTGGCATATTACCTGAACGAGGACCAAGAAAACGCCTCCGTATTATCTTATCCACTCCTAGTGTTTTTAGCCAACATGGTTGCTTACCGTAGGTGCCGAAAATGTAGGCGAAAACAGCCCTGAGGTCCTTGTTTTCCGTCAGCCCGTCGATGACTTCAGTCACGCTGCGAGATGCCATTTTGAAAAAGGGCGACACGTATCCGACCAGGCCACTGCGGACTAATAACTCGGCCAAGAAGGCCGGGAGCTGCTTGAGGACAGCTAGGAACCAGACGCCACGGCCGATTTTCTAAGGACGCAATGAAGCAAGGTCAGGATGAGATCATGCCAGAGGTGGGTTGATGAGCCAAAACTTTTACGCAAGTGAGAGTGGTGTTACGAGAAAATAATATTGCTCAAGTAAAAGTAGTCATTCCAAAAAAATGTTGTTTTTTTAAAAACTATTTGGTGAAAAGAATACTGCTTACTGCCAAACCTACTGAAAACCCACGCAGGCACGGGGAGAACATGCGAACTCCACACAGGTGGGCCGACCTGGATTTGAACCCAGTTCCCCCACTGTGAGGCAGACGCACTAACCACTCATCCACAGAACATATTTCTTAAAATGAAATTAAAACGATCATATCTCCGGTTTTCCTAGGTCTATCGAGGCAAATGAAAATTGGGAGAAAGGTTGAAATCCACGCTGTCCAGTAATCTTGACTTAAAATAGTTGATTTTTAACAGTGCTTTAAATATACCATATGATTAAATAGGCCAAAGTGATCTTAGTACTTCCGACTGTAAGCTTGTGTGTGGTTATGTGATTGTATTGTTACATCTTATTGTAAAAACATAACAAATAAACAAAATGAATACAAAAAAATGCAACGACTGCACTATAGCCCAAAATAGCCGAGTAAGTTTGTTCTACACAAATCTACCCAAGTAATGGTAAAAAGTATGACGGGATGAAACTACTCTAGTAATTTTTTCTCAAAAAGTTACTCAACTAAATGCAGCGGAATACATGTATCGTAATGGATGACTTAGTTTTAGCTCCCGCCTTGCCATGAATCTTCTTACCAAGACCAGTCGCATGTATTCGTCAATGGCCGCCTCCTCGCCCGGGAAGCACTTCTTCAGCTCGTCTGGAAAACGTTTGCGCCCGCTGTAGATAGGATAGCGTCGACGGTTTTCCGGCGGCCCGATCACAACTTGGTCAAACGGGTTCTCCAAGGGCTCCCACTGCAGTTGCCCATTGGTCAGCTGATCCAGCATGCAACGGAATGGCTTGTGGTCCAGCAGGTTGCCAATGTAGTGGATTCCTAAGGAATAAAAACAAATATGACAACATCCAACAGGAAAAAAGGGCCAAAAGGAATTCAACAAACTTGAACGTTCTCCTCACCGACATCAAACTCGAAACCCTTCTCGGTAAACGTGTGGCAGCATCCGCCGGCCCGGTCGTGTTGCTCCAAAACTAGGACTTTTTTACCCACTTTTGCTAGCACCACAGCCAAACCCAGCCCGCCGATGCCGCTTCCAATGATGACTGCGTCCAAGTTTTCTGGCACCTTACTGGGCAGGAAGCCTGGGTATAACAATGTTGGAAAATGTAGTTAGTTTGTATAGCATACTATGTGTGCAAAAAATTGCATACATACATGGACATAACAATTGAGGCCATGTAGACCACAACATTAATAATTCAGTTTTTTTTATTCTTATATGAATAAATACCGTTTTTCAGAAAATGTTCAGAAAAGTAAAAGTATACACGAGCATTAATAAAGAATTTTAAACATTTATTTTCCCTCATAATTTAAATGAATAAAGTGTATAACAGCAATAATTGCATTTTAAGCTATGTTTTAATAAATGAATTTTTAAGTTAAAAATTATAACTGATTGTCTGACATTGACAACAATAGACGTCCAATTCATTTAACCTGAGAGGGCTGGCTGTGAATCCTCATTTTTTTTGGTGCCTAGACAGTAGACACCCAATCATGTCACAGTCAAAATGGATTGAACGCTGCAAACATGCCTAATCACATCGAAATTAAATTAAAAATCTAACTTAAAAATGAATACGTATTTAGAATTAGAAGCAAATTTCCTCACCTGTGGATAGAACAAGTCACGCCCCTGCTGACTTGTCTGTCAGTTAAGAGTTTACAAGCAGCTTTGTCGCATTTGATCGAAAATAGTCAATTTGATTTGGACAAATTATGGACAAGAATCAAAAGACAAACTAATTCAGCGAGACGTCCAACACGCGTGCGAAAGGTCAATTACGTAACACGCAGACGGTTTTATGGCTCACCTTGTTTCAACACTTTATTCTTCTCTTTGCGGTTGTGGACCATCGGTTTCAGGGGTTCTCGCGTGTCAAGTGAGAACGGGTTGGGCCCGGAAGAACCGAAGGCATATTTAATCAAGTAAATAAGCAAAGAAACGCCAACAATGGCCACGGTGAGCCACATTGTTGCCGTCAATTCGGTCCAGTCTGCAACTGGTTTGACATACACTACCCTTTTCCTCCTCGATTACGTCGCACAATTCGTAAGCTCCGCCCATTTAGCCTCATCCACCAATCAGCGTCAAGGAGAAAGTTACTTCTTTTTTTTAATGACGATAGTACAGTAAAGCAAGTTTTTAAGCATCCATGTTAATGTTGAATAGATAAATTTACCAAAAATAAAAACTCTGGAAAGATTTTTTAGTTTGTACGTGGCCATTCTTTGTCCATGAATCATATAACACACTGGTGTTGTAATCAGGGCAACATCCAGTCATAATGTGACACATAAACTCAAGAAATATATATGTATTTAAAATCATTTTTTTGAAAAATCAATCCGGAATGAGGTTGCACAGCAAAACAATCCACACTACAGGATGTATATTGAACAACAACAAGAACCCTCACAAGCATGTCATTTATGACAACATATTCAGTATGTTTTTATTTCTTGCTCCAAAAATGTCACCTGCAGCTTTCACATGCATGTTCATTTTCTTTACATGATTGCAAAAATCCCACAACTCGTTTTTTTAGTGACTCCTCCCCAGTGTCATTCTCTCAGCACAACCATTTAAAATGCAGCACGTCACTATTCATACACTTCCAAGCTTTTATTTTTTCTTGTAAAATTGCGCCTTTGCTTACGAGCTAGTGGGGGAAAGCCACGCTGCAGCAAATAAGACCTGGGATTAGTGAGCTTGAACAGCAGATTTATTGATAACGGTGTCAAAGTCTGGTGCACACAATCACAGCACAGCGTATCAGGGAAACTGATTTTTGTACCTCATACAACTGTTTATCTTCTAAAATGACACCTAGTTAAGGAAATAAGAGATGATCAAGCAGGAATGAGGGGGAAAAAAGCCCTTGCTATTACCTTATGTTGGGTTACTACCACATCAAGTTGAGGCATTCCATGTTAAAACTTCCTTTTAAACTGACCCCTAAAATTTCAAATCATACTTGACTTGCAAAAATAATAATAATAAAGCACTCCAAACAAAAGAGTAGTGTGCGCCTGATCAGAGCGCAGATTAGCATTTAACAATTACCCCTTTTTGAAAATGTTAGTGGGATGCAGTCACCCATTGCTCATGTGTGTGTGTTGGTACAATCAACCTCCAATATGAAATATTGGCTTCGATGTATCCGCAATAGCTGTAAGGTTTTCGTGAGGGAGTCAGGCTCCCTCCCCCTTGCCTGGCAGCTATAGTGCAGCACAAAAAAAATGTTCAGAAAGAACCCCCCCCAAAAAAGAAAAACTAAAACCTGGCAGTCTTCAGGCCCATCAGTCAGGTGGCGTGTGCAATGGTGCGGTCGCATTGGTCTTGATCTAACACTTAACGCCATTGTGGTGGGTTGGAGGAGGTTGTCACTGCAGGACTAGGCCAACCTGAGTGGAGAAAAAAAAAACAAAGACCATATGGTGAGAAATGTTTCACATTCTGGCCAAATAAAAAGCCTAGAAACACTCTAAAACAGGGGTGCTCATTAAACTAGGTAGATTGCAGGAGCTATCAATAGCTTGCACCTTATCTCAAGTTAAATCAAGAGATTTTTATAACCCATTTTCACTTCTCTAAATGACTTAAATCTGCTTTTAAAATACACAGATAGCACCTTTTCAGAGCCCATACTGGGGCACTTCCAATTGTAAAGATAATACTGTAGATTGCCATCGCCGATGCCGAACTTGAGCTTTTCCAGGAAAGTTTTGTTTTCCATGAGGTCCAGTGCATTGAAGACATCAAAACCTTTCTGAATGATAAAAATAAAAAAAACTTTCAGCTTAATGGTACAGGAAAAACCTACTGATATTTGCATGCAATTACACACCGATTTGGCCAAGATGAGGGCGTCAGACATGAGGTCCAGCAACGGGGTGGTGGTATGAACATTGTAGAAGGAGTAAGCGGCTTTTAGGGTGCGGTGCACCGGGTGATTCATAATTGTGGACGGCAGTGTGTAGAAACTCAGGAAATCCGTCACTTTGCCTTCGTTCTGCCAGTAAAAAGACCAAATATGAATGTCATATTGTTACCTCTCACCCTATTCGTGCTGTTAGCCCCCGAAATACAAAGCTATAGCTACACAAAGCTCTCTCTCATTTAATTGCCCACTGAATAAATGGTTGCTATATTTTCTTTTCGGCAAAAAAAAAAAAAATCATGCTCAATTAGAAGAAAAACATCCAATTAATTCATAAAATCAATTTATGGAGGAGGCCTACCTCCACCAAGTACGTGTCAATGATGTTGTCGCGGGGCAGCAGCCAGTGGGAAACTTCCTCCTGATTCATGGCGGGCACCAGGTTGAACTGGCCCAGGTACTCGCGCAGGAGGCGGCACACGGCCGGCACATCCTTCTTGGTCATCGCCCGCAGACTTGTCTTGGGGGCCTGCGACGGGAACAAGAAAGGCACATGTTTATTACTCATAACAAGGACAGTTAATCTGTTCCTGTTTGCTATCACACCGACCTCTGGCAAGCGGTACAGCTTCATAGTGCGCTGCATAGTCATGCTCCTGCTAAGGTGGGAGAACTTCACCTCGATCAGTTTGCGCACGTTCAATGAACGATGCCAGTACCTGCACAGCAACAAGACTAAACTTACTGCCTCGGTGATCGGAATCGCTACCCACCAAAATTATGGAGCCCCACCTGCACGTGCCAACGGGTTTAGGCAGGACCACCCCGGCCGTGTACACTGCCTGGAAGATGCCTTGAAGGTTGACGCGTCTGGTGATCTCCCTAATCAAAACCGGCGCCACTCGCTTGGCTCGGAGCTTCTTGTGGACGCACAGGAAGTTGATCTCCACCATTTTCTTCTCGCTGCAATAAAAACAACACATTTGCAACACATTTGTCTCTTTGTATGAAAAGGCTAGCAAACAGCTGCATACATGTCATAGATGCGGATAGTCGCGGGGATGGCGCTGATGAAGCCCACCAGCTTCTGGTTGGACTTCACCCTCACGCCACAGTGCCACTGAGGTAACCAGCCGGGGGGCCGCAGGGCCCTGGGGAAGGGACAGAAAAGTTTGTGCATTCAATAAATCTACTACTCTTTGAAATTAAAGGAGTGTTAATAGAAACCACAATACTTACCAGAGCAGGAAGTCGGGAGAATAGTCAAATCGAAACATGTTGTCATCATCTTCCACATAGTTCTCATTGAGGAGTGTGTAGAGCTCTTTGAGCTAGTTTCAGGGGAGAGAATAAACTATCAAATGACAGGAATTGGTTGTTTTTTTTCCCCAAAGAATGTTGGTCAAAAATAAAATGGTTAAAATATCTTTGCTCTACTAAGAAACCTGCAGTGTGAACCCATGTTGAGTGGTGGTTTGACATTAGCAAAAGCTAGGGTGGTACTAGCATTTATGCCACTATGTCAACATTATTATTGATGAGGCTTATTAAATGATTGTTTATCTGCCATGTTTGCCTGTTCTCATAGCCATGCTAGCCATTACTTCATGACCCTTAGCTTTGCCGCCATCTTGTGGTGTATGTGTGTTATGTCACTCCCCTATAAAGAGCCTGTAAATTATTTGCTGATTTTTTTTCTATTCATGCCCAGGCTTGGTCGTAAAGACATTGTAGTAGCTATCACTAGTATGCTTGTATTCATATGGACTCATTCCCTTGAGTTCTACTTATCGCGTTTTAAAAAAAAACGTCTTATGCTGATCTTTTACATCCTTTATCTTACCACGAAAGGGTTGCTCAGGTCCAGGGTGTCCCAACAGAAGCCTTGTGGGAGGCTGTAGGGTTCCTCGCGAATGTGGTTCTTGTCAGGTTCGATGGAGCCGTGCGAAGTCACAGTCTCGCCTGAAGTCAAAACACGCCAGCGGTTAATTTGAGGTGTTGAAGTCTGGTAAATGTGTAGTTGTTGGTGTTGGTCTTACCCAGTTTGGGGACAGGCTGTGTGTCCCAAAACTGGTAGCTTCTCCGACTGGCCTCCTCCATGGTCTTGGCGGGCCCTTGGCCAACGGAAAAGAGCTCGATAGCTTTCTGAATCTCCTGCAGCTTGTCAGCGGGCAGCGAATTCACCTGGGAAGTTCAGGTTCTTTAAAAATTTATCCGATTGCTCTTCAAGTGAAATTAATCAAAAAAACAGTACATCGTCATGAAATGACGGTCCTGCAATACCACAGACTTCAATGTGAAACTAACAAGTAAATTAATCTTTCAAAAGAAAAGTTCATATTTCAGCTTACGACCTAATGATGAGTTCAGACTCTTTAAATCCAAATTAGTCGAAAAGCATGCAAAGGCTGGTAAAAATACTGATTGCAAAGTTGGAAATGTTCATGCCTTGGCGAGGTTGTCTTTAGACATTTCTATGGGTGCTGCGCTCTTTTTCTTCTTCTTTTGCTTTCTCTTCTTTTTCTTGGCACCGCTGTCGTCCGCCAGACTCCTGTCCCTTGAACAAGAGAAAATACAATTAAAATAAGTGCTTAGGCATTTTCGCATTGGTGTGTTTGGAAAGTGGCTGTGCAGTTATACACTTCATGACAGATTTGCTTTAATACAGAATACAGTGAATTCCTCATATTGGCTTTCAGGTGTTAGCAGATTTTCCAATTTGAGGGTTAATTTACACCCATACATTTTCTGCCAGGAGTGACTGGTCCTAAGGGAAATTACCATGAGTACAGTAGTCTAAGCATGCTACAAGTAAAGCGGGCCTGAATTGATTTCCATATTTCAACGAAAAAACCCACACAATTTTCTTCCTTTTACTTATCACCCTATCTATCCTGATAAGAACAGGCAATATCAAGACATTCTCTACCTACGCTAAACTGACATTCACCTTAGGTCCAGTTTAAATCACTTTTAAGCCCCTGCCCTCGCACCCTATAACCTTCTTCACTGAAGCCGCACAGCCCCACTCGTTCACCCACACATCCCTTTTTTTTCTTTCCACATACTTACACAGGATAATCTCATTATTGTCTGCGGGTGACAAGGCACACAGATGGCTCATCACATGACATTTGCAGAGAGGGAGTGACCAACCATGCACATGCATGTATACGTATACAAAAGGGGTGCGAGTGGGGGTCTGGACAATGGACAACAAACAAAACATTCTGTATGGGTTGTTCAATGGGTTTCCACTTAGCCACAAGTGTTCTTTGTGTTCAACACAGCTTCATCTTTTTTCCACTTCCCAACATCAACTTACTGTACATTTTAGATTTTGCGTACTTGAATTTGGATATTTAAACTATTGATAAAAGGCAATTATAAATATATTTTAATTAAGGGACGGTAGGGGGGACATTTATCCTTCATAAATAAATAGGTGGTGATTAATTCCACTCGATTAACATTATGTAGCACTTTAGGACCAATACAAGATACAACTCAAAATAATGTAACAAATCATTTTATGTAGTAACATTAAATGATAACGTTGACAAGGGGCTCTTGGTTAACAGTTTTTATCAGTTTGCAACACTACAAGGCTGTTTTTGTCTTTGCCTTTAATTGAATTCCTTCGGGGAGGAATTAACCTCTCAAACAAAAGGCGGGTTTGACAGCTCGCGTAGCTAATCAGCAGAACGTCAACGGGGCATCGGTGGGAACTCCATAAATTGATTAAACCATTTTTACATAGTCATGGAACTGAAATATTAAAGTTCAAGCCAAGTTCAAGCTGGGTTTATGATTACTTGCTGTGGAATGTGTAGAAAATTCAATCAGTGTTGCTTATTAGCTTTGTTTTCATCTAGCCTACAACGCCTTGCTAGGTGTAGCAGAGTTTGACATAAAATCCCTCCCATTTGTGCCGATTCAGACTAATAACATTCAGGCAAAAACATATCCAGCCAATGGCGTAAAAGTAAGTAGGCGGGACATTGCACCAGACGCTAACGTTAGCCTTTGGAGCTAATTAGCTATAAGCCAACCGGCTACCACCGTGGGCGCCTCTCGTTGTGTAGAGCTACTACACACACAAGTCAGGATCACTTATAAACTTGCTATTCAACAGAAATATGTCATTGTTTTTCAGGACGAAAAGTGATAAAACATTAATCTTCTGAGCTTTGTTTGAAAGCGTGCTTCGGCTCGATATCACCCAACAACGCCTTGCTAATGACTTGTATGATATACCACCCATATTCACCTCCCCTTGACCAATCATAACTCCGAACACTAAGGCTAACCCAATCTTCAGCCAATAACATGGATGGATGTGGGCGGGACGTTGAGCACTAGCTTTTCCACGACAGCTCCATCTGCCAGCGTGCGATCGCCTTAACTTTGTCTTGTGATGCCGAGACTGTTTTCTAATAATTCCAAGACGCCTGCAGAATAGTCGTACCCGTCGTCGAAGTGATGGTCCTCATTTTCACAGTCGCTGCAGTGTCCGTGGTCCTCTACGTCTTCTTTCTCCGGCAACGGTGCTGTCTCATTCTCATCCGCCATCTTCGACCAGGAAGTGAGAAGACAGCGTGTGTCCTCGAGGCCTTTAAACGTCCCTCGTTGTGATTGGTCCGCAGTGGATGACGTAGGCAGTCCATCATCACTGCGAGGTGTCATAAACTGACATAAAATTCTCATTGTTGTTGAAAATTGAGGTGGAATTGCTCCCCTCGCCTGGTTATTTGGGGGAATTGCATGAAAAAATATTTGGAAGGAAAACACAAATGTGTGGAATTTGAGCCATGTGATCAGCCACATAGCTTAATTCACTGAAAGGAAACCCGTGACTTTTGTGTGTGAGAAAAATGCATTTGGTTAACACTGTGTTCAGCCACAAGTACCTTCAATATCAGTTGTATTTTCAATGCAGCATTTTTTAAAAACAATTGAGCATTGAAAAAACAATATTCCATTGATTTTTTTATTAACTCCACTGGGAATTAAAAACACAGAAACCAATTTATTACAACTTTATTGGCACTTCACAGACACCAATGACTGGGTTGCGTTAGAAAGGACAAACCAGCACTAATGTTACTAAAACATCAACTAAACAAGGATAAATACAAAGAATTATCCCCCAAATTAATGACTTTGAGCTCATCTCTAGACTGTATATATTAATGCGAGATGATTTGTTAATTGATAAGATATTAGTCACAATAAATAAACAACTGCATGATCTTTCCTGTTATGTCAAATGTTAAAATAATACTGTAAATTTAACTTTAGAGAGTGATGTAGCAAAGAGCTAATTTTGCTCATTTTGGCAACAAATAAGAACCACCAATCTCCAAGTTAAAATGAGAAAATGTACTTGTTTCAGTTCCTTAATTTATGTGAAATCTAGCATATAGCAGATAAGTTCATATCAGGAAAAAGTAAACATCTGTAATATAATACATTGAAAGTGCCAAAGTACAGTAAGTCTGATTTTGTTTCTTCATTCTTAGTACCTCATTAGTGCCTATTTGTGAGTCATCTTCATTCTTCTCTAATGGGAAACAACAACAGCGAATGTGATTCTAGCTAAGGAAGTGCTATTTGTGTCCTAAACAAGGAATAAGCTGACCCTCAAGCTGTCACTTGTTGTTTTTATGCCTTTCCCTTGGGAGAAGGTGTACTTTCATAGACGTGTTTGATGGGAACACCCTTGCGGGACACTTTGATGTGGATGAAAAGCGTGGCGGGGGCTAGCCGGGACCCGTCGGCCTTCAGCAGGTGGACGTGTCGGTAACCTGAGAGGAAATGGTTAAATATTAGTAACCAACATGGTATTGTGATGCATTATATTTACCACAAACATTGTTTTTATCGTCATCTATGCCTGCAACGTATCATGAGAAACAGAAAATTTAAATGTTTCTAGCGATCTATACCTGAGAAGATTGACAAAATAAAAAGCTACTGATGTAAACTTCTCATTTCAACTTTGTTTTTTGATACCCAAATGCCACAGCATGGGCAAAGCACTAATTTGCCAAAGAAGCTCACCAACTCACTTCAATATCTCATTACACTTGTATAATGACAATAAAGGCATTCAATTCAATAGTCAAGACACCATATTTAACAATGTGAGTTTTTTAGCGAAAATGACTCGATGACCCCCCAAAAATCAGTAAATAACTTAAGTTAAAGGGTGTAAAGATGTACCTGTACGTAGGCTTGTGAAAGGCAATGTTAACTGTCCCACAAAGTCATTCTTGGCCTTGTAATCGTGGTCCTCGACTACGAAGCGCACCAACGCCAGCTCGGGCACTTGCAGCTGGAAGTTGAGCGTGCAGTCCCATCGCGGGTTGAAGCCTGGAGAAGTTCATTAATGCGGTCATCATCGGTGTTAATAACCTGTTTATAAGTTTGTTGTGAATTAAAAATAATAAACCAGAAGGTACCATTATTGTCAATGCGATGTGTTTTATCTCTGGTGTTATCTATGGCCACCCCGTGAATCTCCACCCACACCCGAGGGTCCACAATGGAGCTTGCTTTTTCCGTGTTGATTTTTGGAAGCTGCTGTGCTGATATCACCTGCATAAATGCATATTAATAAATATAAACAGTGCATCTGCGGGTTATACGGAATGTGAAAAGTCCAAAATACTGAGAGACGTTACTCGTATAGTCAGCTGGGTAGGGATGTGCCCGGGTCCCCCGCCCGTGTTCTCGGGGTTGAAGTCGGAATCGCCAACGCAAAGGAAGCTGGGTTTCAGGACGTAGCCGCAACGACCATTGGGGAGGAAGCGGCCCTGGTTAAGGTCCATTTGCTCGCCGGGGGTCTGGAAATTTAGAGCAACTGCATGCCGTAGAACAAATACTTTTTGTTACTACACATGAGGAGATTTTAGGAGAATGTTTTGCTTTTATTCTTTAAAAAAAAAGACAACGGAGCTTTACTTTCTACTCTCAAGGAGTTGATTAAGTACAAGCATGGACGGGTAGTGCAGTGGTTAGGAATATTCTATCATCATGGCTTAAATGATCTCTTCAGAATTGCAGCGCTTACCCATCTGGCAACCAGCATTCCACATTTCCTGGGGGTCATAATTGGACGACTGGAGACGCTGTCCAGAAGGGTAGATCCGGCTAAGCTGCCTGCTATTGTGTCGCACGAAGAGTTTCCCTGTAAAATAAATCATCTTTACACACAAGAGCAGGTGTAATTGATCATTTCAAAACACATTTTCAACATGTTAACTACACTGATGCCATACTATAATGCAAGTGGATTTTCAATGGGTACCCGAGTCTTTGATGAGCCTCAGGGCGTCGTTTTCAGAGAAAGAAGACATTTCTTCCGCAGGTCTTTCGCCCACGTTGGTGAACCCGGAAAACGGGACGCTGCGGCAGTAGATCACCAACTCGGACAGCTCTACGCTCAGTTTGGAGCACACCTGAGAGCAATGCAGATATTGACAAAGCCTTTAATTGACTTTGTGCTGGGGATCCAGAAGATGGCGCTCAAGTGGCACAGTGAAGGTGACGGTTATTTGCATGCATGACCGTTAGTTCTTTGAAATAATTGAACATTGACAGAACTCCACTACGTTCTCTGATAAAGTGATGTGCCGGTTGTGTTTTCTCTCTATGCATTTGTTCATTTATTGTATTTATTCTCCATTATTTAGTTCAGTATATCAGATTATTATATTCATCTTAATACTTATTTTTTTCAGTGATTTTTCAGTTTTATTTTGTTGTTTTATATTTACATTAGTGTTTTTTGGGATAGTGCTTGTGCATCAATGTAGTATTTTTATTTATTTGTTTTATTCAGAATATTTATGTTTTTTGGGTGTAATTTGTCTTGCATTTTACTAACCTTATAAAATAATTCGTAAATTTTGTCACTGATATATTTCAATTATGTTTGAAAACTGGTAGAAATGGAACATCACTGGAAATCCAATAGCTACTAACTAAATATGTATATTCTTTTTGTTGTCTGAGTTTGTACTGTTTTTGATTTTAGTGTAATATATATATATTTTCCTCTGACCTTGGCCAGGTCCTTCTTGGGCGTGTTCTTGTTTCCGCCTGTCTGCTCGTCTTCGGAGCTCAAGGAAAAGCTGCCGTAGCTTCCGTTCTTACTCAGCTGGCTGATGTGGGGAATCTGCTTCTTACCTTTCACCAGGATACGTCCTCTCAGCGCCTGCAAGGAGCAGCATTAAGACTACCACTCTGTGGATATTTAGCTTGGGATTTGATTTTCTCTGTGAGTCAGGTTCGTACTTCAGGTGATGGCAGATCTTTAGGATCGTGGTCACTGAGGGGGTTGTTGAGAAGCTTGTTGCCCAGGATGGTGCAAAGGTGTTTGGCCATGACCACCTGCTGCTCCACAGAGCAATGGTTCTCCAGGGATAAAATCAGAGGGTACGGAGACGTCTATTGGACAGACAAACAATACAAATATTGACATTGTGGGTTGTGTCTACCAATATTCATTCATTTTTTGTACTGCTTATCCTCACAAGGGTTGCTGGTTAAGTTTGTCTATATGTAATTTTAGAAGCACATATTTGCATAACGCCTTATGTGACAATTGTTTGACTTTTGTTTGTTGTATGGTGATTGCGTAAGTTTGTGTAAGGTTGCTAAAAAGTTGTGTTCTAAAATGTTATTTTCTAGTGTGGTTTTGTGTATATTTTTCCCCATAACGCTGCAATTTTGGCATAATATCATATTAAACATTTTGTCTATTATGTTTGAGTCATTTATTTCGACTTTGTTGACCAATGTATCAATTTTTTTTTAAATGTTTGAATTTTCTCCTATATATTTTTGGGGTAATATTGGTTTAGGTTTTTGCTATTTGTGTTTTTGTTCTAGTATTGTTTAATTTAAAATATATATATATTTTAATCATGGTTTTCACATATTCTAACCCTTATCACTTCTTCAAATTTATTTATTTTTTGTTTATTTAATGTGTGCTCTCACTTTGAAGGCATACTGTGCAATGGTGACGATGACCTCCTTGAAAGGCACTTTGGAGGTGAGCGTGTGACCGTGGTAGATGACCGGCTCGCCTTTATCTCCGTCCCAGCAGTCCAACTCCACGCAGCGGCATCCTTGAATTAAAGCCCTAAAAACAGTGACATTTTTTTTTCAATTGGCAGTTTTCCAGCAAAAGCATTTGAGAGGGTGGCAAAAAAATTAAAAAATAAATAACCTTATGTAGGGCTCGGTGCTACTCGCGCCGGTCACTTGGTCCTTGGTGAGGTAGGTGTTGTGTGAAGTGGAGATGAAGTAGTGGGCAAGCGGGCGGCTCATGTCCTGGTGGACTCGGGCGTGCTCAGGGTTCATCACGTCATTTTCCCGTGACAGCATGTACATGGTGAAGCCGTTCTGGGTCATGAACTGATTTCTCTGAGCTGTATTGACCACGACAGCGTTACGCATTTTCATTAGTGGCGGCATTGACGATTCGGCAGACATTGGACCCACCCCAGTCATTAAGTTCGAAAGTGCCGATGAGCTTCTGCGCGTGGGCCAGTCTGGCGTCCTCTCCTTGGTCTCCCAGGAAGTCTCTGAGCTCTGCGGTGGAGAGCACGCAGCCGTTGCTGGAGTAGTGGCGGAAGACGGCATCCAGCTCGGGTCGTCGCAGCAGCTCCCGGCAGAACTCCTCGATCTCATTGTGGTCCAGGCGGCTGTCGCCGGAGCGGTCGCACCTCTGGGACAACAAATACTGTCTGTTATTTTGTCGACACGGTAGGATTTGATCAATAACTGGCCACGTGAGCCATCTAACAAATTATATGTCACGTGCATTGTGAATGTATTTTTTAAAAATTGTGAATTCTTCTCATGGTATTGATTTTCATTGTAGGAAAGGAAGTTTGTAATATAAAAAAGTATCAATAATAACCACATACAATTTAAATATTATTTGGGAATATAGCCATATTTTACTCACCAAAAAATCCTTTTTATCTGGACACAAAATCCATCCTCCTTTCTTTCCTCCTTCTTTTCTATCGCCATCGAAGCTAATGCTGAAAGTCGAGCCTATCCTGTCGTATTTCTGGCAAACGTTTTTATTCGATTTAGTGCTGAAAATGTTCGTTCCCGGTTGTGACAGGCTTGCTTGCTTTGGAGTTGTCCGACCTTTCTTAATGATGTGCAGCTTTTTTTTCTTGAAAAGCCTGTCTTGAAAATGGCTTTGAGAGTAAATGTGCAAAAAATCAAATTTTTCTCCTCCTTCAGCCATTGCGGGTTGACAAAACCGCTATTAAATCAACACAGCAATATATTTGCTTCTGCAGCTCGCTCCAGATACAGTTTGGTAGCTCTGGCTAGTCCACTCTATCACTAGCCAATCATAGTTGGTGAAAGCGATGACGTATCCCTACGCCTGCGAGAAGGCAATTACGTATCCCTACGCCTGGGAGAAGGGATTGTGGTGTCGTCAACTTGAAATCTGATTGGTAAAAACAAGTTTTATCGACGCTTGTTTTATGCAGCAGAGCCTGCAGAACTAATTGTGAAGGCCTCAAGGCAGATTTCTGACCCTGGCAACAAATAATGGCTGAAATGTGATTGGTTAGATGCTTAAATATGAAAACACACATCTGGAAGCAGCACAACCAGGGGAAAAGCAATGAAAAGAAGCTGACAATTTGGAATTATCTAATAAGTATTCATGGACAAAACATAATTAACATCGGTCTGTGATTCAGATATATTTTTAGGCCAGCAGAGAAGGCCTTGCAGGCCATGACGGTCTACCACTGTTAAAAACCCATACTTAGTACCCATACTTTTTTTTTCTGGAAACGGATCTCAGAGGAAAAACGTTTGGACACCCCTGATCTAGTCTGTCCTTTGGTGGCCTTCTTGCACCTCGAAAAGTGTAAAAAAAATGGTTGCTTTGGTTTTGCTTGTTCAAGTGGGAGTGATCCTGATTCCCTGTTGAGAAAGCATCTCCACAGCTGTGTACACCCAGAACATCTTTCAGGAGGGGATGCAGATCACATTCCATCATCAGGAGGGAGCGTTAAACAAAAACTCACAGCTGTAAGGGAGAGTCAGGCGCTGATATGTGTTGCATGTTCCCTGACCTTGAACAAGGAGCGAGCAGACTGCTCACTCAGGTCAATGTTGATCATCTGCAGCAGCCCGCCAATCTCATCGTAGCTCATCTTGCCGTCCTGGTTCTGATCTGCTCGTCGCAGGTAGCCTCGGATCCAAGTAGGGGATGCAGCATTAAGGAAGAAAATCAAGGTACCATAGTTTCCGGACTCTCATTCGCACTTTTTGACAAAATTTGGATGGGCCTACGACTAATACTCAAGTACGACTTGTGTATTTATTTCTCTCTTGTCATGTCGTTTTTTAGGCTCTAATTATCTTAAAAAACTGTCATGTTAACAGATGCCCTTATTGTCCTCCATTTTACTATTGTTACTTAAGCATCTGTTTTTTTTGGTGTCTGATCAATAAAAAAATTGTCCTACCAAAAATGTGACTTTTAAAATTGTTTTTTCCTCTTCATTGTGTATATTTTGGCTGGTGCGACTTATAGAGTGAAAATACAATAATAGTATTGATGGAAACTCTTAATGTATTTAGAAATGTCAAATTTTAAATAGAATTTCAAAGGATATTGGTCCAGTTTCTCCTTTTGCGTCATGTTGGCGACACGCTCCTTCAGAGTGCGCAGGCCTCGCACCCAGCGTTGAGCCTCATCCTCACAAGGGCACAGGAGGTCCAGGCTTTTGCGAGCCCCTTGGAAGACCACCGTGAAGCAGCGGTTGTCCGGCACTGAGCCCGAGATCCGGCGCAGCGCCTCCGATTGGCAGCCTTCGCGAACACACTCCACTTCGGTCACCGCAACTAAAGGATTGAAAATGAATGACGTTAAAATGACCAGAGAAAGCATTCGTCACATAAGGTGTCTTCTTAGCTGGAAGTAAAAATAAAAATAAGAGGGATAGATTTGAGGTTGAGGTGTCAAGGAAACTGAGGGAATAAATTCCACTGGTCACCTAGTAACTGGATGGCAAATAGCATGTGCTTCATATTCTGCTTCTCCGCACACTTACGAAATAATTTCATGCCTCATTTTTGTCACAGAAAGGCTACAAGTGCAAAAATATTAGGACACTTACATAAACCCATTTTCCCATAAGAATCACTCATCTTGTTATAAAATCAGGATAAATAAACCCTAAGACAAAATATCATCTGGCCTAAAATGTAGGCACCTAAACTCTTAATGTCGATATGAATACAGTATATCTAAACTCGTTCATTTTCTGTATCGCTTATCCTCACAAGGGTTGCGGGGGGTGTTTGATCTCAGCCAACTACAGGCAGGTTGCCATCCAATCACAGTATATAGACTCAAGACTACTTTTCCCAATGAAAATTCAATTTTGCACGAAAACAACAAAACTTTACACTCTAAACTGTCTTCACACTTTTGGAAAGAAATATTTTTAATTTTTAATTCCAATAAATGGTGCATCAACTCAATTTCTAAAGAAAAGTCATAATTGCTTTTACCAGGGAAGTGATAAATGTGACATGTATATGCATGTTTAGCTGTCAACATTGAGCTGACACGCTGGAATGCAAAAGTCACAATATCTTAGTGTGGTCAGGCTAGCTCACCTATTTGATATTAAATCTTTAGAGATGAATTTTGGAGTTTAGTATGGAGTTGAAGGGTATGTTTTCTTCAATGATTGGCAGACGATTGCTGCCTTTCCACAAGAAAACACTAAATTCCAGAACAAAACAGTTTATCTCACCACAAAAACACAACATTAGGCCAAGAAAATCACTATACTTTACCAAAAAATATAAACTTTTTTGAAAACCAGTGTAAAGGACCAGGCAAAAGTTAGCATCCACCTTCTTTCTGAATAACATCCAAACGTTTTACTAGAACTTGCCACAAAACCTAACTATCAGAATCACTGTATTCTTTGCAACAACGTGCAATACCGTAACACTGAAACGAAAATGACACATTTTGTCAGATAATTTCCAAATGTATCACAAAATTGCTGTATTAAAAATGTAATGTAAGAAAAAACGTCGATCATACTTTTGATCACACGTGACTAAAGTGTCGGACTCAAAATAAAAAAGATTGAGAAACTAAGAAATATTAAACACAATGGCACTACTAGCCATATTTTACAACAAAATGTCTTATTTTTCCAAAGAAACAAAACTTTTAATAATCACAAAAACACTATGGGTAAATACCAAGATGTGTGTTTTGCTGTAATCTATTCACTAGACTTTACACTCTATTGAGACACAGTATACCTTTTACCCAGGGGGGAAAAACCCCTTTCACCTCATCTGATATGGCTTCAGTTTCCCCTGCATAAAACCTTTTCATTGTTGCCGGGCTATTCTTACGCTTGAGCACTTTCCATTCTCCCGTTTTCCGGACGGCTCCTCATGTCGCTTCCTCCCTTCCCGGAAAGGGTTTGAGATATTCACACAGTGAGGCCATTACAACCCTTGCTTTTATTATTATTTTTTAAATACTTTTGTATGTGAATTTGACGTATATGACAGCGGCAGTGAAGGAGTTTATGATATAAGATGTACCGTATTTTCCGGACTATAAGTTACACTGTTTTCATAGTTTGGCTGGGCTTCCAACTACTAATACTGAAGTGAAACTTCTATGTTTTTTTCTCTCTCTGACCAAAAAAAGCCTGTTATGTTGTTATTTTTAAGCTGTAGACATCTAAAAAACCTGCTTCCAGATGCCTATTTAGCCTGTTGTTCTCCAATTTACTATTGTTACTTTACATGTTTGTTCTTGGTTGCTGATGAAATAAAAAATGGCCCTCCCAAAAATGTAACATAAATATTTTTTTCGTCTTCAGTGTGTATTCTTTGGCTGGTGCGACTACTAGTGTGAAAAATACGGTACTCATGAGAAATGGCTTTTTTTATGTTTTGTAATACAATGGGACCTTAAGAAATGAATGCATGGTAAACACTAAAAGCGTAGTGGATGTACTGTACTTACAGGTCTGGCGGGCTTTGGCCTTGCGAGAACTTTTGGACGACTCACACCACACGGTAAGTCCGTCCTCCAACAGGCGCAGGTTTCGGCTCTTCTGCCACCTCGGGGAGCGAACTTTGACCATGTTGGAGCCCTGCATCATTACGCGCACGTCCTCATTGTCCAGCAAACCTAGAAAAATACAAATTGTTGACTCTTTTGAAAAAGTAAACTTAATCTGCACTCGGTTTGAAAATTAAAACAAACTAATTTAAAAAAAAATACAGAAATGAGTTACTACTCTTTCACCAGAATGCTTTTACTTATCTCGAGGCCCAACTAGGGATTGAAAATTCCAATGCTGGACTATATTTGCAGTGAAATATAGACCCTTTCAAAAGTCTTACTCTATTTACACTCAAATTTGAAGTGGCATAGAGAGTTTCTTATGAAGGTTTTAACAGCGTGTTTTTGTGTAGGAGCAGAACGCCACACAACCATGTTTCTTTGGGCCCAGGAAGTCAAAAATAACATTTTTTGTGAACAGATTCTGTGAATGACACACTAGAAGAGCCCACATAATGACTGTTAATCAATCAATACGGTATGTAAATTTATTTGTGTCCGTAGAGACAGAAGTCGGCCAAGGAAAAACGAGTCATCGGTTTAAGTCGCCAACGTTTGCTTTGGATGATCAATTTTTGCTTCTATGCATGGAAATGTAATCATACAAAAAAAGAAAAGAAAACATAGAGGAGCAGGATAAGGGGGAAGGTCATTTACAATTGGGGAAATACATAAAATAGGGCTAAAATAAAGACGCCAACAATAAAGACAACACTCTAAAAAGGCTTTTTGGGGGGGGTGGGGGGTGCTTTCATGTTGAACTTTTACCTGTTTACCACAAATTGACCTAAAGTGACATAGAGGGAAGTGGAACTCATGTTTCTGCTGTTTGCTCAATAGGAACATGAAGTAAAAATGAAAGCCATTGGGAAAATATAAAAAAATATATACTTTAACAGAAGTGCATGTGTCCATCCATTTTCTGTACCATATCATAATGCAGTATTTCAAAAACATGTTGTTTAAAGAATAAAAATACACAAAAGAAAAAAAAGAAAAAATAAATTGCTTGTGATCGTTACACTAACTGTACTGCAACTGAATAATAAAACATTATTTCTTACAGAAAGATATTTCTGCTGTGTTCCAACTTAATTGTCAACTGTTGTACTCTACAGTGGCGTCTTTGTTATCTAATTTTGGAGCCAAAAAGAGTGTTGAGGCAGCCTTTCATTCCAAAGGTTCAAAACGAACACTGTGAACTCTTTAAATGCCCCCTTCTATGTATAAAAGGTGCATTTTTTTAAAAGTGTTTTCCAGTAGCTGCTGCTTTTCTGGCCATGCATGGCCGCTTCATCTACTCTGGTGAATGGCACCTAGGACAAAAGCCAAAGGCTACTGAGTCTTTCCAGAGCACTCTAATGTCAGATTACTCCTCGTGACACCGCCTTAGCAAGATTTGCGTGAATTTTGGGGAAATGCTGGCATATTCTATCGTTTTAATTACACTAACTCCTTGGGAGGGCCTCTTTCTTCACCCTGTTGGACACAAAGAACACAAATGGCCCCCTCAGTCATGGCCTTGGTCCAAGGTGTTATCTAACGTGAGGCATTCCCCCATTATCTTGCAGGTCATTGACAACAATGTTAAGCTGCCCAAATGGCTGCACAGTGTTTCAACACTGCACATTGTAGTTATTGACTGTTATTTAATTTGAAAGACGTCAAAGCAATTTTTTTATACATTTTACATTGTGCAAAGTGGCCAATTATCATGAATGAGCATATACTCCGGAGTGCCTTATAGTGTGGAAAATATGGCAGTGTCAATAAAAATATGTACCTCTTATTCCTGTGTGTGAGCAAGCCTGCTTTGAAAATGTGTTTTCTGTTTGGATTATTGTTTTCAGTGCCAAATCTGACGTATACTTGACAATAAAGGCAAAAATTGCATATATATTAGCACGTGTATGTTTTCTCTCAGACCACACTATTATCGTTCACACTATTGTGTAGTCACTTTGTTCATTTTTACTGTAAAGAGTCGGTGTCACTCAGCGTATTATCTTATTATATTTAGTTATCGTATTCACGCAAAATGTCTCGAATGGTGTTCCCATTTGATTAGAACACATTCCGATAGGTTACTGGCTTTGAAAAGAGTGAAATAAACAGAGGGGTGGGTGAGCTGTTGAGGGAGCGGAATCCAGGGGTCTTTGTTTTCATGCTCGGCTACAGAAAATCAACCCCCCCAATGCCAAGACATGCCGGCTGGCTAGCAACGGGCATATTCAAAGCACAGTGATCAACGAGTGTAAGGAAAACATCAGCGGGTGAACACGAGTGAGAGAATGATGGCAGCGGCCCGGAGCAAGACTGGTTCAAGTTTCCTTCACGAAAAGGAACGCCACCAGAGGCGGCACGCCAGAGGATCGCGCACTTGCGTAAATATAGACAATTTCAAGGTGTCGCTGATACCATTGCCGCGGAACTCGCATGGTGAGATGTGACTGGCGGAAAAGTAGGGCAACTGTCTGCCTGGCTTAAGTCTGGTCTGAAAGACCGCCGGAGGAAATCTGAAAAAAGGCAATATTCATAACATAGGGGGCCTTGTTTTCCTATCAGAGGACATTCTACTTTTCTAGTCCCTCAGAGGGCCCCTATTTCATAGCTTCGGAGGAGTAAAAGGCCTGTTTTGAGGATTTTAAAATACTTTCTGGTTATCTTAACATTCTAAGTTTTATTACACATTTAAAAAAAAGGAAGCCCACTCTGAAAAGATTCCTAATTATGTAATTTTTCCAGAGTTAGTCTGTTATTATGCCACATAAGGGGCAAAAGGAAATGTATCCAAAGATGACAGGTGGAATCATGAAATGCTTTTCTGTATCCAGACTGATGAGTGATGCTGATTTACCAAAACAAAAGTTTTCCTCAAAAACATGTCAGTGACTGGATGTGACAATTGACTAATTATTACGGTAGAATTGAACACTCATAGCTTGGAAGAGGTGAGTCAAAGTTCAAAGCAGAACATTACCATCACCTTGGATTTGTGATAAATAAATCCACCGGCTTAGTAGCTTTTTTTTCTTCATTATCCACGACATTCCACGCGGTGAGTGGAGCCAGCCGTGCCGAGAACACCCATGCACACAAAGCACCCACTAGCTGCACCCCCCAATTTTGTTTGCATAGAACTCTGGGTCGCTGTATTCACAAATAAACCCCAAGTTATTTGTAATGTAAAAGCGACATGAATTAGAAATGTAACACTGCGACTACATAGGGAGACCTATGACTTAATTTTTTTTGTGTCTGTCCAAAACTTCTGTTTTTCCACTCAAAAACGTTCAGCCACAAAATACATATTGGAGACTACAAAAACATATCCACCTACAATGCTGCCTTTGATGTGAGTAAAACAAGTTGCCTGTTCAATGTGACAATGAACATCTTTTCATCACCTGTACTCTGTTTTGCAATTGATTCCTCCAAGTGTAATACTATAACCTAACTGGCTGTCAGTGTGTATTGTGTTAAATAAAGGGCATTTTTCAAAAGCATTGTCCTCCTAACAAGGACAACACGTCCATAAAAAGATATTTGAACATTCAGCGGCTCTATGGGGGTCCTGAGAGGTACTGTTCAAACTCAGCAGGTGTCTGTTTTCAATAGGTGGGGTTTGATGTGTGGTGAGTGTGTAAACGATGAAATCAAGTAATAAAAACATGACCTTCTTCCGTTCAGGCTTGCCCACTCCTTCACAAATATATCCATTAAATTACCGCGGTCATAATATGGTAGCTCATTAAATGGGGGCTTCCTGTGTGGTAGTCACCATGAAAAGTACATTTGGGAGTCTATTGTTGCAAAGTTATTGGAGTTAAATTGAATATTAGTGAAGACTATTAAAAACTCTCAATTGAACCTGACATGTATGTCGTCAGCAAAAATATTCTACAACTAAACTTTAAGAAATAAATACAATTTAGAATGTTGCAATAACCTAATTTGGTTTTGCACAATGTTATTTATATTCAAGGTTTTATCAAACGTATTTTGTCAACATCAACGACATTTTATCTTTCAAAGAAGCTACCATAACACTGAAATACAAGACTGAATGAATAGACTTTATAAGCTCAGTTTAGGATCAAAATTGAGTAGTCCCTACCATTTATAGGGCATGATTTTAAGTGCATCTTTGATTGAATACGTAATTATCTTTGAACCCTTCTAATTAGGTCTCCCCTTTCAACAATTTTGTGAGCAAGCTAGTGTTAAATAGATGATGTAAAGTCAGAAAAGTATAACATTTTGATATGTGCAGGTGATCTTTAGTGTGTGCTCTTTACTTACCACTACGAATATTATATGAATGAAAATATATGGGGAAGGGCAAAAAAATATAGTATAAAAGTGATGGTGGCAGAATAAACAGTAATAAGAGCATAGTAATACATTGGATGACTTACCGAGCCGTCGAATGGGATCTGTGATCTTCTCGGCCACTTTTGCCCTGGACTCCTTGGTGGAGGTAACTGGTGATTTTCTGCTGCACCCCAACATGATGGCCAAAAGACGCTCGCCTCCGGACTGCTTGTGTTGGAAGCAACTCGGTCTGGCCCCAAAAGAACCTGCAAGCACTACCGAGCAAAGATAGGAGGGGAGGGGAGAAGAGGAAAGAGAGGAAAGGGAGGGTGGATGGGTGGGTGGGAGGACTCCTTGCGGTTCCTCCCTGGCGTAGCGGGCCCCGTGCCTCCGCGTAATTTGAGTCCCACAGCAGGCGCACATTTGCGCAGCTTTTCCGCCTGCAACAGCACAGCAACCTGACGCTTCTCATGTCACTCGCATAGCCCAGCCACTTCTGTCCGTTATTTTTAAATGCACTACATAATATATAGAGCACCTCAAAATGTTAAAAAGTTCAATACAACCTGTAATTCAATTTGCAATATTACATGAGATTGGCATGAAACTGTTTCTGCATTTAGACAGCATTAATTCATTTAATTGTGAGTTTTTTCAGTTATTAATCATGGTTTGACAAGTAATCCCATTCAACTAGACGGAATATCCCACCTGACCCAAAGATATCTGTAAACTGAGTATCATCCACAAATTATGACTTCTTTAACTCATTTCTGATGTGAATTTAAAGTACTATGTACTGCATTGTGAATTTTTAACATTTTGACTGACACTGTTTGAGTGGATGGTGCTTCCAATGCATTGGATTTTCTCTTCGATGTGACAAGCCAAGTTTAAACCTGTAATCTTTATCTTCTATTTAAAAACTCTGATCTCAAATCCAAAGCAATGCGACTCTCCCTTCTACAGAAGAGCTTGAAGTATAAGAATTGGCCCTCTTGTGGTTTGGAAAGTAACTGGGAAAAATAACATCTTGATATGCCTTCCTGTTGATGTTACTTTCCACACACTCTAAAAAAATTTCACACATACACACCCATACTGGATGAATTCCAAACATTGACAAATTGTTTCAATTGAGTTACTATTGTCCATGAACTTGACATTAAAACCAACATTTTTTGCAACAATTGAACTTAAAGGGTGATTTAATTTAATATGCTTTGGCTTGTATCATGCTCATTCATGACTGTGTAATGGATGCAGCAAATTATCTGCAAAACATAAAGCCTCTGTCAAATTTCAAAGTAGGGACAGGGTACCTTTCTCTGGTTTGATTAAATTTTGAATCTGTAAGTTAATTATGTCCTCCCACGAATGCTAATTTTCCTCAAACAATTCAGTGCAGATCTGACACAACTGCACATTTAACGGTTAGTTGAAGTTAAACCTTGACGAGGTTGTCATAACCTCCTTAGTCGCCATTCATATTACCAATCTCTTCAATTTGTGATAAATATTCCTCCTAAGATTCAGCTTTTTCTCCATATACAAAAAAAAAAAAAGATTTATTTTGACTTGTGTTGATGAACTTGTTCTTTACATATCGTATATGTATCAGGATAAAAATATCAACTATTAAAGGCTCGGAATTGCATTTGACGTACTAGAATACAAAGACATGAACAGGATTTTAGCTATATTCATTGCTCATAAAGCTTGTATGAATGAATGTGTCTCCTTCCCTATCAGTCCTGTGATTGATAGTCGACTTGTCTTGTGCCTGCATTTCTCCGCATGCCCAAAGTCATCTGCTTCGCCTTGTCCGTGATCCTGGACGATATGTAGAAACTGTTTACTATCTTATTTAGATTGCAATTGTGTGACAGTCAGTGCATGTGCCTAATATTGTGATGAGTGATGTCATCAGACATACATGTCTCTCACCATTTGCTTTTCCAAAGATGGACGCTTGGCTTCTTTTTAGCAACACCATTGCTACCACCAAGCAGGTGACGTCACGGTGTCTTCAACTGTGTTGCAGTTATCCACCTGGAAAAAAATCCCGTTGGGTAAATGTAAACAGACACTTGAAGCACTAAAAACAATTCATTAATCACTAGGGAAGCAGCACCACCCGGTGGCCAAACTCAGTTACTGCTCTTTAAAAATGTCAGTGCAATGCATCATGTACGGCTAAAATTGCAAAAAATAATGCACTACTAGTTTAATGTTTTGCAACTGTGTGTACTTAGTCCAAAAGGGGTAATTAGACTTACATGTTTAAGAAATATGGAAAAAACACACACACACACGCACATCCATTGAATGGGGCTCTCCATGGCCTATTGAGTTGAAGGCCTTCATAACATTATCAATCTTTCATCTTCACTCAATTGCAGCAGTGGTGGTGGCGGCCATGTTAAGATTAAGTTTGCTAATCCTCAAGCTGTGATCTGTGCAGAGGCAGAAGCAGCTCTCTGGCTCCCTCCTTTCTCTGAGTCCAACCACAACACCGACAAGCCCTGTATATGATTTCTCAATCTAGTCTGTCTTTAAAGGTTTCATATTAACTGACACTTGCTTGCCATTTGGCCCAAACTATAACTGGGCTGGCTTTGGTTATTGAAAACAGAGGATCTCATGTTGTTGGTAGCCATTTAAATGCCCCTGCAAAACCACTAATGTCACTACTAGTACTACTATTATAACTGCAACCACCATTAGTTGGAGTCATGAGCCAGAAAAAAATGGATAACAAAATAAATACACAAAACACCATGGTAGGCATGGTTTAAATCAATCTTGTTCCTTTACTCTGGACAGATAAAATGAGTAATTGAATTCCCAGTAGTATGATATTGATACTAGTACAATACTGCTGTTGTTACCAGTACTTATGAGCAAGTAAAAATAGCAAAAGACAAACCATTAAACAGCAAAGCAGAATCAGTTTAACATGATATCACTGTTTGTTTACTCAAAATAGTTAAGGGGAACCCTGTATGCCCCTGGCAAATTAATACAGTAGTAGTACTAACACTACTAGTATTACTACTAGTATACTACTATTCAGTAGTAATATTACTAGTATTACTAGTAGTATTAGTCTCTAAGCAAGTCAAAATGGCTGACCTAAAACCACAAAATAGTAAAGCTGGATCAGTTTAACATAGCACCACTGTTTACTCAGAAGGGTATAATGCGAACAGATTTTCAACAAATGGTTAATTTATGACACATTTAATAAACTCTCGCTTCATTTAATTTACCTTTCAGATCACCTTCTGTGTATCCTGCAAAACTAGTTTGCTCGCCCTTACCTCTTCAACCACCGAGGCACGGGTGCCGTCTAATTCCTGAAATAACATCATGTCATGAGACGCTAACGCCAGTTTTATCCGAAAACAAATAGTTTTAAGGAACGTCGAAACCGTACAAAGGATGGTGTCTTGTCAAAATAAAAACAACGTTTTAAATGGGGACGTTAGCGAGGAATACATTTTGGGAAATTGCACGTTTCCAGCAAATACATTAGACCTTTGTGCAAACACACTAGCCTCGGCGATAAAGTGATCCGTTTTCTTTCGCTCTACTTTTATTGAGCTGTATTATAACTAAATGAAAATATGAACAACGTGGGGATAATTAATGAAAGCTGATCGGGCCGCACGCATTGTTTCCTATCGAAAGCAACCCGCTCGCCATTGTCGCTTCATTAACGGCGTCACTCATGGCGTTATTGCCCTCTTTTGGGCTAGGATGAAATTTTAATAAGCGCCATACGTCTTTCAATGTATTGGTTGGGGGTGGTAACGTGACTTCATTTATTTGACGTATTGCTTCGTGGAAGAAAAAGGAAAAGGCCAACGTTAGCCCACGTTAGCAAGTTAGCTTATCCTTAGCGTGTTCCACACACTTTTGTAAAACAACATAAGCGCTGTATTTCAGAGAACAATTCTTGGACGAAGAAATGCTCTCGACGTCGCTCCGTTTGAGTCGTTTAATAAAAGAGTATCATCGAGCAAAGTTGGTCTCGCCTGACCCACCCTTTTAACTGCGAGTGGCTGGGAGCTGCGCTCTTCTCGGAGGCTTTACTGCATTTGACGTTTGTTTACGCTGATTCCACAGTTCCGCCAACCACCCTAACAACCCTTTCTCTCGACTCGTATCACTCCGCGGAACGAAACAAAATACTTACATCAAAGTATTTTGCGGTCAAATTCGCATGAAAACGGCGCGTTTCTCTAAGATTTTCTCCAAAGTCACTTGGCATGCGATAAACGAGTCTACAGAAAGCATTTATCTTTTCTAACATTAAACACGGACTAGCTTCCTCGAGCGGGCTCATTTCCTTCGTATTTACCATAGGGAGGTTGTTTCTTTTACTCGTACGAATGACGTTCGATTGTGAGGTTACTATGTAACAAAGTACCGCCAACTCTTACTTAAAGAACACTTTATTAGTTTAAAGGTCATTTCATAGCCGCTTCTGCAACGCTCTTTCGAGTTTTAGTTCAATATTGTTTACACTTACACCCGGAATTCACAAATAGTAGCGTCCAAAAGAAGCCCGGGACTACTTACATGTATATACGTGACGCCATTTGAATTGACATCCGAATCCTCCAATCGTAAAATTACGTGAACTTGGCAACAGCAAAATTGTGCCCTCGTCCAATCCGCGTCGAGAAACATTGGCGCTAGCTCCCGTGCCATCTCGCCACCCGATTGGCCTTGTCGTTCGTCAACTTTCCCAGTCTTGTGGACTTTGTAGTTCAGATTGAGCCACCCCGAACGCGACATTCGGGGATGTATACTACATACCCCACAATCCCCCGCTGAAGAGGAGTAGTAGTGTGCGCGCGGCTGGAGGCGGAGCGCTTATATAAAGCCGAGCTCCCTCCACTGGAGCGGCACTCTAGACGCTGTTTTGACGGCGAGACGTTATCTCTGGGCGGACGAGCGGTAGTGACAGCGGCGAAACGGTTAACAGTGTCAAACCCTCAGAGGAGTGTCGTTTAGACAGTAAATTGACTTTTTTCTCCCACAGTCTTTTTCGGGGGGGATTATTTACACGTCATAGTGGGTATTTATTAGGTACATTGTGGCTAAAGTCCCATTTGACAAACTTTTTTTTGTTAAATAATATTTATAAGGGATTTGAAAATGCGTTAAAAGGCAGGAAGGAAGATAATTGGAGCATCGCGATGACAGAACCAGCGGAGGAGACCGACCACCTGAAAAGTTCGAGCAACCCATCAGGTGGGAGCACCAGCGGCGGCGGTGGTGGTGGTGGTGGTGGCGGCGGCAGCGGCGGCAATTCCAAGCATCTCCCGGCCGGGCACCGTGCTGCACCGCCGCACAACGGCGACAGAGGGCGACAGAGGGGCGGCAAGCACCACCAGGATGTCAACAGCGACAAGTTGAGGGGGGTGTGTCCCGGAAACGAGTCCCCCAACGCCGTGGACGCGCCGCCCGGGGGGCTCCACGTCGACTCGGACACCGGTCTGGTGGTGGACAGTCGCCTGGGGAGGAAGCGTCACCGTCGCCGCGCCGCCAAGAAGAAGCGCAACTGGAAACCGTACTACAAACTTTCCTGGGAGGAGCGCAAGGCGCTGGAAGAGCGAGAAACCGCCCGGGCGTCCCGCCTGCGCGAGGAGATGTTCGCTAAGGGGCTCCCGGTGGCTCCATACAACACCACCCAGTTCCTCATGGACGAACACGACCGCGAGGAGCCGGATCTCAACACCCAGGCGTGGCGGCCGGATGACACGGGCAGCGAGGAGGACCTGTTCGAGCACGAAGATGAGGACGACGACGACGGTAGCGGTGGCGGAGGAGGTGGGGGTGGAGGTGGAGGTGGGAGTGGAGGAGGAGGAGGAGCAGGAGGAGGTGGTGGTGGTGGAGGCAGCGACGGTATCGGGAGGCCGGGCAACGCTGGCGGAGAGTTTCTCCAGCGGGACTTTTCCGAGACCTACGAGATGTACCACGTCGAGAGCCTGCAGAACATGACCAAACAAGAGCTGGTCAGAGAGTACCTGGAGCTGGAGAAGTGCATGTCGCGCCTGGAGGAGGAGAATAACCGGCTGAGACGCGCGGCTGTGGAGCCCGGAGGTGGCGGAGGAGGAGGTGGCGGAGGAGGAGGCGGCGGTGTCGGCATGAGCGTGGAGGAGCCCCTGGCCCGCCTCCGGGAGTTGGAGCAGGAGCTGGAGAGACTCAAGGCCCAGAATACGGAGCTCCTGTTGAGGAGCCAACCATCCACTGACAATTAAGGACGCTTGGAGAAAAGGCCACAACAAAGGTCAGGAAAAAAAACGACTTTCTCCTATTTGGACTTGACACGATTTTGGGGGTCGACGTTTGGCCTGAGGTTCAATTTAAAGTAAGTTTTTTTTTTATGGGGACCAGAGCCCCCCATCGCAACAATTGTCCCAGTCAATGCTGAAAAAAATGTTCTTAGTTATTTTTGAGTGTCAGTAATATCAAAAGTTAAATTTTTAAGGGTCAACAGTACTTTTAAAAAGTGCTGGGTAATATAGTAACATCAGTTATTACACAATGAAAAAGAAAAACAGGGTTATAAATCAACACATAACATAAAAATATAGTGCATGGATAAGATGTAATGAAAATTAATACATTTTTTAGGTTAATGTAAAGTCAGTAATTTAACTTTGGGAAATAATGAGCTACTAAAAATAATAAAAATGGAATATCATTTCATAAAAGGTATCCTGTGTATTAATTTAGTAAACAATTGGGTATCATGGCATATCGTGATAGATTTTCTTCTATATTACCCAGCACTATTTTTTTCCAATTTGAAGTTTTGAACTTTGTTTTATTAGGGCTGACATTTGGTTTGTCAATCAGAATATTTTTGTCAACATTTAGCCCTATGTAGAAAAAAAGAATAGTCATTGCAATTTTTTTTGTGAGGAGAGGTCATAGTGCCCATGTTTTTAAAAGACACAACTTTTCTTTTTGTTTCTGGGCATTTTTGTTAAAATTTGGGTTAAGTTTTGGTCCAGAAAAACATAAACAACCTCTCATCTACTTTTTTGGCCCAAATTTAAGTCACTCCAGAACAAACTTGTTTCTTACCTCGATTCCAAGTGTTCTTTGTAATGTTCTGCTGCATTTTTTTTCCACCACGTCGAGAAATGACAACCAATCAGGCCAGTCAAGTCCAATGTTGATTATTTTAAGTTTGTTCGTGTGTTAATGGAAGTTCAATAAAAATCTTATAAAAGTGTGTGCGTGTCCATCACTATACATCATTTGACCGCTAATTAACGAGATGTGCTGACTCAATGGTACGTCAAATGTAACTTTAACCCTGCAATACTTTAAAACATTAAAAAAACTCACCTTTTGTAGCTGAAAATGTAAAAAACACCAATTACAGAAAGTCCTGCTGTAAAAAAAAAACACAAACCGTGTAATATAACCGGAAATTGGCCATTTTGGGTTAAAGCCATTTTAGTCAATTCAGTATTTGTCCACATTTTAAACCAACAATTCACTCATAACTGATCAGTATCAACTGGGTTTATATTTCTTTCATCACATAAAAAAGTTTCAAGACCCCAATATCTTAAATTAAACAGGAAGTCAGCCATTTTGGTTTGGGTCCATTGATCACTGCTGAAATAAAACTGCATACTCACCTAAGTTCCACTGGAGGCCGCCACTGAAGCAATAAACACTAGATTTAAACATACTTCTGTTTATTTACATCATATATATAGTAATAATAAGCTAAGCAGAGTTATACTCATAAGCCATTCCAAAAATGTACACACAAGAGGGACAATATGTTACATATTTAGTATGTACAACGACAACACACGAGCGACACCATTTTAGTTTACACCACGTGGGAGAGTGCATAGTGTTTTTTGTATTTTTATTTTTTAAGTTTGTCTTATTTTCCCCTTATCAATTTATGAAACACATCTTTGGAGGTGAGCCGAGGAAGGAGGAAGAGGAGGAGGAGGAGAAGATAAGCCGGCATGATACAGCGGAACATTCCAGAAAGGAGGCACTTGTTTTGAAAAATCGAGAGGTTGTAAGGTTTGAAGTCGCGTGACCAGGAAGTAACGAGAGGAAGTGTCGACGGCACGAAGCTATCACAAGTGACTACTATCCTGACACAAAAAGGCCTTCGTAAACTGACGTCACGATACAAAATATATATTTATATGTAATACTGTATATATATAAACAAACAATATATTAAGGTGACATTTCAAGTCACGTCTGGAATAGGAAATGTTTGTAAACCATTTAAAAAAAGGAATATTATTAAGGTTAAAAACAAAACATTTATATGTACAATTTAATAATAAGGCTTTGTACAAATGTTACAAGTCAAAAACAGGAGAAAAAGGAGCAAATTGCAGCCTTGGTCATTTTAGTGCCATTGGCGATGAGCGACGTCTAATCGCGTGGATTTTTGTCTTCCCTCCGTTGTGAATTTAAAGTTAATTTGTTCTTTGTTTTGAACAAATTGTCACCGGCTGCCAGCCCTCCCAGTTCAAATGAAATGGGGATCTATCACCCTCAATGGCAGTCAGAGTAAAAGAAAAAAGCTTAAGATTTTTCCTCCCTCATCTCTCCCCTTAAGATAAAAAGCACCATTTCCCAAGCATATTCATGCAGCAAAGAGCTCTGCAACTTTGCAAAAGTCTTGGGACACCATCAGAGTGGCACGCATTTTTTTTACTATTAAACTACTGACAGCTCCGTTAATGTATGCAAAATAAAACAGTTTGAAATTACAAAAACGTGATCGACAAAAGCGCTGTAAGGTTGGCAGTGAACGTTTTTCTTAAATAATTGACATCCTGCTGACTATCGGATTCTTACTGTCAATTTCAGCTAAACGTATTCAATGAATCATGTTTTCATAAAAGAAACTGTTTTTTTGTGCGCGTTTTTTTCCTCATACTAAATTCAATATGAATCAAACTGTCTTTAAAGGCAAATGTGCTTAGCAAACCATTTTTTAGGGATTTATGCATGCTGGTGTCGCGTCATTTTGGTCTTACACGGATTAAATAAAAGGCTTAAAATGAGGGAAAAAAAACTTCCTTGCCTCATCCGGTGTCTGTTGGCGTGATTTCTCCACGGAGGGTTAAAATTCCTGTATGGCGTTAAAAGAGATCTAGCGGTGACCCAAAACTTTTGCAAAGCTGCGGTGGCGACGTTGAGGTCCAAAACCTATAAAAGCACACACATGAAGAAGAAGTAACACAGACGAGAAAGCTTTGGCAATGATTTTAAGATGATAAAATAATGGGGGCGCAGAAGGGTGACCAGCCTGGATTCTTCCTTTTTTTTTTTTTCATCCTGACAACGCATTTCTCTTCAGGGCGCCCCGACTGGGTGAAGATTCTCATCGTTTCGTTTCCGGGTGACGTGATAGGTCGCTCAGAGGTACTGGTGGAACCTGGATGGAGGCATCTGACGGCCGGAAGACCCTCGTTCGGCGCCGTCGTCGCCCCGAGGGAGTGCCGTTTTGGGGTTGAGGGGAGAGAGCGGGAACTCCGTCGTGACGAGCGGCGGGCGCTTATCGTCGGTCGGCTCGGTGGGCGACGCCACCACGGTGTGTCGGCGCCAGGCCCGCTTTTTCCGCCGGCTCTCGGGCGACAGCGGCTTGCGCATGCCCACGCTGCGCAGGTCGTCGGCCGAGCCTAAGAGACGTGCGCGCACCTGCTCCGCCAGGGACTTGGCGACCGGCGCGAAGGAAGCCGCCTCGCCGGATGGCGGGGGCGACGAAGCGAGCGGCCTGACGCGGGACGGACGAAGATTCTCCCGGCTGCTTCCCAGCGACGTCTTAGTCCTCGTCCCGGGAGCGTCCGGGTCGGCAATCTCCGGCAGCTCCAGCCAATGGGCTTTCATCTTATCGCTTTTGAGCTTCTTCCGCGCCAGGGTGTCGCACTGGATGAGCTTGTGCGAGTTGAAGGACGGCCGCGAGCGTGCCCTGTGGGCGGAAGACGTGGACGACGGCGTGGTGGAACGCGCCCCACCGCCGCCAGCGTCGTCGTCGTTCACCCTCCCCGCCGGGGCCGCCGAGGGTTTGCGGGGTGGCGTCGGAGGCTTCCCGGGACGCTCCCGTGAGGCGAAGCCGCTCTCGTTGTCCGTCTCGCTCACCAGCTCGCTGTGCTCGTCGTCGGCGTCCTCGGCCCCTAAGCTGCGGCCCAACGTGGACAGCGTGGAGTAGCCCGAGACGATGGAGCGGGCGTCCGCCCTCCCTCCCGTCTCCTCTTCCTCCTTCCCACATTGTACCGCCGGTCGCTCTTCTTTCGCCTCTTGCTTCTCCTCTTCGCCCTCCTCTTCTTCTTCGTCGTCGTCCTCCTCTTCCTCTCCCTCCGCGTGAGGCGCGCCGTCTCCCACTTCTTCCTCCCCCGCCTTGACGCGCTCGTGCTCCGAGTCGTCGTCGGTGCTGCTGCCCACTCGGCGGCCGTTGTGACGCTTGCGCCGCTTGCGACCCGTCACCGCAGACATGATGGACAGAGTCAGGAAGTCCTTGGCGGTGAGGTCCTTCTTAGACCCCCAGGAGCCCTGAGGAGAGGGAGGGCACAAGGCTGTATTATGCAACTCTTCTGAAAGTGGATTATTTCACATTTATTTTTAGCAAGCAACATGGCACTTAGCCTTCATTATGCTAGTGAGAGGCGCAATCATGTCTTGCAAAAAAAAATCATAAAAGCTTGAGTGACAGAAAAGCCTGTAACATTCTTTTTATCCCTATGGATTACTTCTCGACACTTTTTATTTCTATTACACGCAACACATTTCATGTTCATTTCACTGCGCAAACACCACACATCCAGAAAAGTTCAATATTTCTAGTTATTGAATCTTTTTCTATTTTGCAAGTTGATTGTTTTCATACATGGATGGCAAAACATTTTGGGAAAAAAACTTAGATTTGTATACATGTTCCATTGCTCTTATTCTCGCAAGGGTTGAGGATGCATTCGAGGGTATTTAAACTAAAACTGTCAAGGTGATTCTAAAATTTGGGTTTTTCTAGCGTGTCAAGTTTTATTAGCTTATTACACTGTAAAAAATACAAATTTCCTAATGGTCAAGCAAACTTAAGAGTTTAAGTAGACATACTGATACTTAAATTCCTAACAAAAACCATTAACCAAGTCGTGTAATATTGAGTTTAAGGCAAGAACTTGATATGAGAGTTTTCCATCAAAACTTGAAAATTTAAGGGCATTTAAGTTTACTGTTTACAGTTTAAACCAAATTGCCAAACATAGCAGTCATGCATGTTTCTTTCAGATTTCATTATATGTCAATATTTTTATTTTTATATATAAAAAGAAAGAAAATACTTTTTTCTATTTTTTTAAGAATATATATATATAGTTAAAAAAAAACGAAGTGTTCAATAAAAACAGAGAAGAAAACTAGAGAAATTTGAGTTTGGTTTTGCATTCCCCACCTAGAAATTGCTTAAAAAACAGTGGTCAGACCTAACACACCAAAAACTGTGTTCCCCAGAGTTATGGTAGGTCAGACACACCTTAAGAGAACAGTCAACTCAAGCCACGATGAGACGTTACCTTGGATTTGGCGGAGTCACTGTTGGTTGAGTCTGAAAACAAATGACAACACTTAGTGACATGGACAAAAAAGTAGTAAAAATAGTCTTGGGTGGAGGGCACAGAAACACTTGGTGGGATTAGCAATCATATTTATGTGATGCCATCAAAAATGTCCATCGAGGCATAGTAAAAATACATATTAAAATATAAATATCCTATTCACTGTTTTGCACATGGACTATTTGCCCTTAAAAGTCTCGACTAGCTCTGTGCCCTCTGATTTACACACACTGGAAGAGGATACTGAACAATTTTAATGAGAAAAAGGAAATTAATAGAAAAGGAAACCCCAGAGAGAACATCAACAGTTGAAATGGGTGCTAGAACACTGCAGCAATTATAAAATACACACAGGACAGTGAAGGGATCATGCTCGCAAACACTTGTCTATTAATGCGAAGGAAAAGTGGCTTGCTCACACACACACACATTCTCTCTTTTAGTTGCCGTTTACACGACAACGGTAACGAGGGTGAAAAACAAAACACTTTTTTTCGGAGATCAGAATCGTTTACACGGAAACCGTGTTTTTGGAGGCTGAATAAGTTGAAAACTTTCCAGAGTGGAAATCTTGACAGCACTCCACCCTGTCGTCGTCTAAACAATTGAAAACACTAAACTGAGTTTTGAGTGACATCTGCAATCCCAACTCTGGAACAGGAGATGGCAGTAATGCTCAAATGTATACAGTAATCCCTCAAATATCGCGGTTAATGTAGACTAAACATGGCCGTGACAATTGAATTTTTTCTTCTTCAGTGCCGAGTAGCAGTAGCAAAAGTGGCTTCCGCTTACGAGTTTCAGCGTGGATTTTCACATTTTTATGAACTTTAAAAGACAAATATTTTTGGGGATAATTAACATGGGGGGGAATTGCAAACTAGTGAATTCACAATACGTGAAAACGCGATAATTGAGGGATTACTTAGTTGTCGTGTAAACGTGACATTTCAAACACAGTCTTTCTCACTCATATGAACACACACACTTGTGCAACAGGGACAGAGGCACTCTCACAATCACTTGTGTCTGTCGCACGGGTAAAAGTGCACTGTCACCATGACAAAGAGAGAGAAAGTTATAAACACACTTGAAAAACAGTGAAAGCAAAATGCTCACACAAACACTCCTGGAGGTACAATGTGACCATGGCACGCACTTAGGAGACACATAACAAACACGCACACAAAACACACGCATGTGTTGGCGTCCTACCGCAGTGGTTGCTCCATAGGCTCAGCTAAGAGAGTGAAGCAGAGTGAACGTCAGAAGATGAGCGACGTGCAGGAGAAATACAAACAATGAGAGAAAAGAGGATAGAGAAAAAAAAAAAGTGTGGCTAATTGGAAATTTTAAGCAGCCGACGCTACTGCACCAACAAAAAGGAGAGAATTTGCCAAACTATAGGTTAATTGAGGATTTTTTGGCGGGGTGCACTATTTTGCATCTAATTTCAGTCATCAATTTCCCTCCTTTTGGTTTTTGACGCATCGTTAGCATGCGGCTACAACTATTTTGAGTATGAGGAGTAAGCGGCGCCGCTCACCTGAGGCATCGCCGAGTAGAGCCGTTCGCCCGATGTTGGAAAGTAGGTGGTCGATGTTAGGTGCTGGCTGCACATCCTCAGTGTCTACCGGTGTCTGTAAAGATAATATTTTGTTGAGAGTCATGACTAAACTATAACTTCATTGGGTGTTGCTGTTGCAAACCTTTTCATCCTTGTCAGGCTCTTCACTGAAAAACCAGAGGTACTGCAAAAACATTAGAAAAAGTGTGTTAGTGCACGTGATGGTTTGAGTCGGTCTATATTTGTACATGCTTACATGTTGTATGAGCGTCTCTACTATTTTGTAGCGGTCTGGCATGTGCGTGACCATGTCTTTCATGTTGTCCTCAGACGTGCGCACAAGCGTCGGTCCAAACACCAGAGCCAGGTTTCGAGGTTCCATCTACGCACCCACAAGATATAATATTTAGTAGAAATCTAACAATAACCACAAAAATATGTTTTTTTTATATTTTCAAACTGTGGTGGTACCATTAATTACGAATTTATTTTGTTCCAGAAGTGTTTTCGTAAGTTCAATGTTTCGTGAGTAGTCGCATTGTTACATGAAAATGCACTAATTCGTTCCAAGGTCCCCAATACTACCCCTTAAACCACATGTGTCAAAGTAGCGGCCCGGGGCCAAATCTGGCCCACCGCATCATTTTGTGTGGCCCGGGAAAGTAAATCATGAGTGCCGACTTTCTGTTTTAGGATAAAATTAAAATGCCGAGAATAGATGTATATTACATTTCCTGATTTTTCCCCCTTTTAAATCAATAGTTGTAATTTTTTAATCATTTTTTCTGTGTTTTTAGTTCAAAAATCATTTTGTAAAATCTAAAAATATATTTAAAAAAAAGCTAAAATAAACATTGTTTTAGATCTATAAAAAAACTGAATATTCAGGGATTTCAATTCAGTTCTTTTAATCCATTTATAAAAAAAAAAAAATCTAAATATTATATAAAAAATGGTCCGGCCCATATGAAATCGAGTTGACGTTAACGCGGCCCACAAACCAACCCGAGTCTGACACCCCTGGCCTAAACCCTTTAAAATGTATTTAAGTATGGCAGTAGGCAAATCTTTGGCAGCTGAGTAAATATACGTTCACATGCAGGTAAACGCAAAACTTAACTTTAAAATTATGTTATATTTTGTGTAATAGCGATCCAACAACGATTGCCTCTGCTGACGGGGGTGGAAGGCACACGAAAACATCATGAAGACGCAGCCCCCTCTTAGCCAATGAGAGGTCAGCGAGGTGTTGTGAGATGGCCAATGGGATAGCAATTCCATCACGGCAATTTCAAAATAAAATACAAGATGCTACAAGTATGTTCATGACTACTTTTTTGAGATTTCAGGATTTGTACTTTGAATTTCTTTGGTATTCAGAGACCAAATCTTCCCATTTAGGGACATTCATACGTATACTATGTACAATTGTATTTCCTAAAATTGTAACTGTGGTTCTACAGTAGAACTGACCTTGTTTTTATCAGAGTTATCTGCCACCGTCTTCAAGTGGCACACCAAAAACTTGAGCGTGTGGTAGTAATAATCAGGAAGGTCTCGGATCTACACGCATAGATAATGAGGATGAATCAGGATCAAGTAATCCACTTTAAACAAGTCTGAACGCAATTGAGTATACCAATTTCTTCATTGTCTTCAGTCTATCCGACGCATCGTCCATTCGGTTGGCGTCGATGAAATCGTTGTACTTGTCTACAGAGATGACATACACATTATGAGTGAGCGCATGTGTGTATGAAGACCGAACCTACCATTGGTGAAGAGAGGTTCCGGGAGTTTCCGGAAGAAAGATTTCAGTAAACTGCTGACGACGTTGAGGTCCTGCCACTTCTGTCACCAACCAAGGAAAGAAAGAGGAGTGGATTAGTATAGCGCTTTTGCATTGCAAAAATCGGCTTATATTTTCAAACAAATAGATGCAACGCAAATATTCTGACACTTAAATGGCAGTCCTTCCCAAAACTGAATAGAATTTGCCACAAATAAAACCACAATTTGTCAATTGCATGTGTAAAGTATCTAAACCTTTAGACCACATGTGTCAAAGTGGCAGTCCGGGGGCCAGATCTGGCCCACCACATCATTTAGTGTGGTCCGGGAAAGTAAATCATGAGTGCCAACTTTCTGTTTTAGGATCAAATTAAAATGAAGAGTATAGATGTATATTAAAGTTCCTGATTTTCCCCCTTTTAAATCAATAATTGTAAATTTTTAATCAATTTTTTCTGTGTTTTTAGTTCAAAAATCATTTCGTAAAATTTAAAAATATATAAAAAAAGGTCAAATAAAAATTGTTTTAGATCTATAAAAAACTGAATATTCAGGGCTTTTAATCCAGTTCTTTTAATCCATTTATTAAAAAAAAATCTAAATATTATATCTAAAATGGTCTGGCCCGCAAGAAATCAAGTTGACGTTAATGTGGCCCGCGAACCAACCCGAGTTTGACACCCTTGCTTTAGACTAAACGTGATTATTGATTTGTTTAGAAATCGATTAATATTTAGCAAGAGAGGAAAAACAAAACTCCATTCTGCCGTGAATACCAATGAAATTATAGTCCAAAATTTGAGCACTATCATTGGTGGACTTCAGTGTCTTTCTATACATTTGACTGATGATGTACTTTGTTTGCATGCTAGATTGTACCTCTTCTGTTGGGTTGATGTCGAGACCCTTGTTGAGTTGATCCTGAAGCGATGACACCATAGCGTTGTTGCCGGGCACGCGGTAGATCCCCGTGTACTCCAGACCCATCTCTTCCACCAGGCCACAGCAAATCTCCACAATCAGTGGGATGAACTGGATAAGATCCAGATCGGCAATTAGTATGAGGAATGTGACGTGAGGTTTCTTTTGTAGAAAGAAAGAGAAACTTGACGGCTGACCTTGTTGTTGACACCCGGCTGGCAGTCCTCCAGCCTTACACCGAAGGCTTTAGGTCCCGCTTTCTTGGCCTTCTTCATGATGTTGATTCCCCACGGAGACTTGGGTGGACTGCTTTCATCTAAATACAAATAAGACAATATTTGAACACAAAGATATAAGAAGTTTCCATGAAAACACAAGAGTTTACTCGGAGAATGCAGTACAGAGGAAAACAAAAATGTAGACATTTCCAGCAAAAAAGCACCCTTAAAAAACATAAGAACAATTTTCCCAGAAAAAATAAAATATGAATTCACAAAAAAAGGCTATTTCAGGCAAGAAAAGGACTCGTATTTGAAATATGAACCTTTGACATCTGATTTGGGCGAACGCGGTGCACCCAACGCGTTCTCGTTTTTGGCGAGCAGGAAAGGCGGCTTTATACGGGACAGCCTGGGAGAAGAGTCGGGCTTACTTCCTGTTGGGCTGTAGGGGGGGACAGAGAGTTTAACAAGTTGGAAAAAAGTTGTTGAAATGGAAACACTCGCGTTCGGTGTCTCACCTTTGCTTCCTGTAATCATTCAGCTTTTTATTGATCAGTGCCTGCCTGGAAAAGCCCAGCTCCTGCAAAAAAAACCTCAATGTAAATCTACTACACTGCACTGTATTTTTCATTGGAAAACATTAGATTCATTTTTCAATGAACGTATTTAGACGTTCTCTCATTCTCACCTCGCTGTCAGTCTTGCTGTTCTCTCTGATGACCTGAATCCAGGCCAACATTTGATCTCGATCCTCGGCCTGCAACAGGTACTCGCAGAAATCCTGCGTAGTGAGCCTGAGGGCATGTTTTCGCTTGGTCTCGCTATAAGCGATGTCCACCAGACAGCCGCGGATGCTGATGGGCTGCTCGTCCTCGGCCCCGCCGCCCAATGTGGCGCCGCGCAGCACTGCCTCTCGCTTGTCTTTATACAGGAAGAGCGAGTGCGAACGCAGCACGGAGAAGACGCGCTTCCATGGACGCATCCCACTGCCCACCTTCTGTCACAGAAGAAGAAAGAAGAAGACATAACACTCTACATCAAGGGTGTCAGACTCGGGTTGATTCGCGGGCCGTTTTAACATCAACTTGATTTCACGTGGGCTGGACCATTTTAGATATAATATTTAGATTTTTTTTAAATAAATTGATTAAAAGAACTGGATTAAAATCCCTGAATATTCCGTTTTTTATAGATCTAAAACAATGTTTATTTTAGCTTTTTTAAATATATTTTTAGATTTTACAAAATGATTTTTGAACTAAAAACACAGAAAAAAAATGATTAAAAAATTACAATTATTGATTTAAAAGGGGGAAAATCAGGAAATTTAATATACATCAATACTCTTCATTTTAATTTGATCCTAAAACAGAAAGTCGCCACTCATGATTTACTTTCCCGGGCCACACAAAATGATGCGGTGGGCCAGATTTGATCCCTTTGCCGCCACTTTGACGTGTTCTACATGATAATGAAAAACGTGGGGTGTTGTACCTTTTCATCCATTTCGGACACAACAAAATGTGAAAATAGCTCTACTCACCTTGCCCTTTTCAGTGAGGATCTGCTTGAAGTGCAACCAGCCTTCTCGCCTCACATCGCTATATGTGATGGTGCCAAGCTCTGAGGTGGAGTGACGCTTGGAGCGTACCTCCTCTGCCGTGCCCAGGTTTTCAAGAGACTATAAACACAAACAGTGTTATTCCATGCTATACGGTACAGATGCGAGTGGCTGACCAGAACAAAAAGTTGAAAAGGAGAGAAAAATAAAGTCACAAAATATTGTTTTTCATTGCGATGGCATAAGGCACACTTTTTTCCCTATAATTTGGCAAGTGAAACTTTAGTGGTTTTTTCTCTCTCACTAATGCTTGTTATGTTTTTTTAAGCTCTTATGTTAACATGTGCCTATTTAGCCTGTTGTTCTTGGCTTGTGATCAAATAAAAAATTGCCCTTCCCCAAGTGCGCCTTATATATTGTTTTTTCCCCTCTTCATTGTGTATTCCTTGGCTAGAGCGACTTATAGTCCGAAAAATACAGTAATACGACTAGTCATGGTTGCAAATTTGACAGGCACCAAAGAAGGGGATATTCTCAATTTTACTGCAAAATTAAATATTGCTGGTTTCTCTCATTTTGGTGTGGTAAGAAAATCCCTATCACTTGAAAGACTGTAACTCACCCCATCAGTGAAGAAGCTCTTGACTCTCTTTGGCAACCTCCTGTTAAAATACAAGGCTTTTTAATGCCAGTACATAAGACCAATCATTACCGTGTGTGCAATCACTCACGAAAATATCCGTCCTTCATCCCGGAAGGCGTTGAGTCCCTCGTCGCAAGACTTGGAGCGCTCAGCGGTGATGGCTAGAAGATAGGAGGAACGGCGACCTGATTTAATAGCGCCTGTTCCACGACAGCACGAACCAGTGGAGAGTTGAAAAGAAAGAAAGAAAGAAAAAGCAAGATGGATGGATGGGGGGAAAAGAAAAGAAAGAACGATGATGTAATGCCAATCACTGCCGGTGACGAATTGGGTGACAATGGGGAGGGTGACTGAGCAAAGAAGCAGGAAATTGATTGGCGATGAGCTCAAGTGTCCGCCTTCGTGTCTCATTTGCTGATATGCACGTTTAAATCATGTAAAAATAACATGCACATTTTAACAGCTTCTGTCCAAAAGATCTGCAGCCAAAGTTATGTTGCAAACAAGCAGCATGCAAAGTCAGATATAAAGTGCAAATCAAGTTATTTTACGTCCAACGTTAAGCAACAAATGATTCGCAAGGAAGAAAGCATTTTTAGGTATTAGTTGGTAAATTGAAAAAGAATCATGCCAAGTCTATTAAGCGGTGATTTGTAGAAAATATTTTTCCCCATTTTATAAGTGTGGTTTTCTTTTAATGCATGCTATCCTATTTTCTAGACATTTTTTTGGAGTTGAATTGTCAAGAAAATGTCAAATTCTTAAAATGACTTGATTTGTATGTTAAAGAGTATCAATGAAAGTATAAGTATTAAACTTTTCAACCAGGAAAAGAAGTCAGTAACTACTAGAAAAGCCAAATACTTTAATGTGCACCTCATATATGACAGTGTTGCTAAAATGATTATTTAGCCAATGTTAAAATTATTTAATTGTAAGCCGACTCTGTATATGGCAAAGCTTACATTTACTCTTGGAAGACACTGACTATTTCCTGGAAAATTTGGATTTAAATTGATTTGAATTTGAAATTGACTCTTTTTGTAGAAACGGTCAAAAATTCAAGTGTTGTTTACACTTAGTAGAAAATGAGCATTTATGGAATCAAAGAATTTACCACAATATTGAAACATGTTTTTTTTCCCTCTCAGAAAGCAATAGTTTGTCATCCTTCACAAAGTAGTTATATCAATAAAAAGGCTGAAAATGCTTTGCTTTAAGGTGACACATCATAAAAAAAAGAAATATGTGTTAGCCTTGAAGCTGATGGTGGCCTGTTGCAACCAAGCATACCAGAGGTTCTTTAAACAAAAAAAAAAAAGCTTCTTCCCTGTTAAGATAGAAGCTCGCAGCATTCCAGATGCAAGGCATGCAGCGTTGACGGGGAGGAGGGTCAGGTAAGGTTGGGGGAGGGGGGGTGCCACACTCACGGCAATCATGTGAGAAGAGCCTAGTTGCAGGAAAGGTGAAGGTAGGGGAAGCGGGGCTGGCGACTGCGGCCGGCGCCGAACTCATGCCACTGGAGACCACCGAGGACGCCGGCACGTGGCGGGCGCGCAAGTCAGCGCCAGGGCTGGTGGGCTCATCTGTCGGGAAGTCGGGAAATGACGGAAGCGCCAGGAAGAGAGGAGGAGGAAGATGGGTTAGGTGTTAGGAAGGAAAGGATCCATGATAAAGAGGTGTTAAAAGGAAGGGGGATTTTATTTTGTAAAGAAAGAGTTTTTCATTTTTTTTTCTTCTTCTTGCAGTTCCATGGAATGCAACATGCAACCATGCTGCAGTGTGAGCATAAAGTAGTCTTTGGTTTGGGGTAATGGACGTGTCTAATACTAATATGAACGGGTGAAGCCAGTTCGAAAAGCACGTGAATAATTTCAAGTATGACCATTAAATTCCTGATGCGCTAAAACTTATTTTCGATCATACTAAAACAAATCTGTCATGATAATGCAATGATGATCTCCATGCTGGAAAATTTTACGTTAAAAAAACAACTTGTATGAGAACGATTTTAGGAGTAATCTATTCTACAACTTGCGTTTAAGGACATGAACAGTCAGTCCGCTTTCCTCCTTGTAGAAACAACAGAGGGCAGCAAAACACTGCGGTTGAGGCAAGGAAGGAAACATTTGCAATCTGGGGATGACGAATCTGGCTGTGTTTAAAAACCAGCTCCGAAATAGCTTTGCTGCGGCTTTAAGGAAGGCCATCATTAACAGGCAGCGGAGAAACACACAGAAACGCAGAGCCCACGTTGTCTACGAGGAAAAAACAGGTGTTGGATTTGGTACACCACGTGAATTTTCTTCAGGCGATTTGGGCGGCATCTAGCTCATGGCAATAATTGCGTTGCTAATTCCAAAATGGCCAAATCAGCCTCTCAACCAGAACCAGTTCTGCCAGTTGACATTGCGCTGCCTTTGCAAAAAAAAATGCTTTGTGGTTTGAAGAAGTCCAAAGAGTCGATGGGAAATACTAACAAAGAAAGTACTCATTTGGAGTGGCTTGTTCGGGAAAATCCAATGTCCGAACCCTCAGTTTCTGAAAAAAAGCCCCCTGGGTTTCCCGTATACAAGCCACGTTTAGCCAGGCGCTGCAGTCTTTCGCCTCCTCTGCATATTGTTGGAGTTTCAGTTATAGCACTTTATGTGGTGATTTAAGTTAATCAATCAACATTGTATTGCACTATCACGTCAAAACAGGGGTAAAATAAAGGGGTGCGAAGGGATTCAAGTTATGGAATTGAACGTTGACGTGCTTCCTACAGAAGGTGTAAAAACTTGAATGCATGATAATGTTGACTGAAAAGAAAAGAACATTGTCTGACTTTTGTTTCTGACAAAAGCATGTCAATGGGGAACATTTTCAGTTTACAGCAGAGAAACATGTCAGGACCTGCTGTGATTTGGTTGTCTGCTTTTGTGTAAGCAAGAATGCATACTCAAATGCTTTAACAGCAACGCCTCCTTGTCAATTTTCACACCCCAAATGATTTTCTCTGGCTGAGTTGGGGCTTATCCCAAGTTTCCTCGTGAGTTAGCTGATGTGGACCACCGATACCCCGACAAGATATTACCAGCAGTTTTTCACTATGCGTCCCGTGTTAGGTGATACAAGGAAGTCAAAAGCCTGCGGAGTCAGAAAGTCTTCTGTGAATCAGGCGCGAGTCTAGACGTGCCTGGGAGAATTTTTCAGTTTGCCAAACACGATTAGAAGTCAGCCTGTTTTCATTGTTATGATTCCTTTCATCCAAGGAAAAGCCCAGGGTTTACTGTACACAGTGTAATAAATAAATTACAACCATGTGGACCATCCTGGTAGTGATGTAATGTGAACAGAATTAGACTAAGGCCAAATGTCCCCTCAAAGAATTTCCCTTTTAGAACTTATCACGCTTATACCTGTAACTCATTCGCCTTTGAAAAGGTACAATCTGTTATTTTGGGGACAAATATTCAATATACTTTTAGACTTTTTCTGTCTCTGCCACAGTGTTGGGCTTCTTTGAGTAATGTAAAAAAACAAAAGATGAGTCACCAAATGAGCGACACTGAGCTGAAATTTTGATATAAGAAGATTTAGGTTAGGACATTCTAAGATTCAATGTGAAACTTACCAATGAAGGGGATAGATGCCAGTGAATCATCCTCCAGGGAGAGGGGGACAACATTGCCATTTGCCTTAATTGGCACCGTGTCTCCCGAAGAGCTGGAGGTGGCTACCGAGTCTGGGGGTTCTGGTGAGAACAAGGAGGGCTCGAGGCCCTCCATGGGAAGCGCGTAGTGGGGGTGTCGCATGCCGTGGGCGTTTCTCCGTCCAGTGGGTGGCTTCTGTCGCATCACCACCTCCTGAGTTTGCGGCGTGATCTCCACCGACCCTCGCTCGTGGTTGGTCGGTCTGTACGCTCTGTCCTGGGATTCGGGTGAGGTGGAAGCCAGTGGGGGTGAGACTGTGGGCGCACCTTCTGGAGGACTGGTGTTCCAGTTTAAATGGGGGCCAGAGTATGAGGGGTCCCTGAAAGAGTGGGCCTGCTGCATGATGCGGCCTGTCTTACGGTAGAAAGAGGGGCTGTAACTGCGGTAGCCCACTGGCTGGTCGTCCATGCTCTGGCTTGGCGGAAGCCGCCGGTTCTTGGGGGGCGGCTGCTGAGGTTGGGGTGGAGAATGCGTCTGCGTGGGGTGTTTGGAGTGCGGCTGGGAGTGTCGGGGCAAATGGGGGCCTTGCGCTGCAGGGTATGGACCGCCGTGCCTCTGGTGGACATCAGTTCTTGGGGGCGGCTTCGGAGGCTGGTGCCACCTCTCGCATCGGGCAGAAACCAGTCCGGGTGCAGGCCGGTCCAACATCTCTAACGAATGTCCGTGGCGATCGAATTGCACCAGGTGGTTTTCGGAGCGCGTCCTCGTGTAATTGGAGGAAGAATGGACCCTATCTGGACCCCAGTCCGCACACCAGTAAGGTTCTCCGTGGGGCGCCGGTCCTGACTGCTGCACTAACAGCAGAGTGTCCTGGGAGGCGCTGTGGGGCCAGCCGGCCACCCGCTGTGGCTGGGGATGCCTCCTGGACTCGCTGAGGCGGTCCTGGGAATAGCTACGTTGCCGTGTATGTATATTGTGTACGGGACGTTCTGGCACTTGGTTGTGATACCACTCTGAAAGTGCCTGTTGGCAGCGATCGTTTCGCCCTTGGCCGATATGGGGTAGCGGTGGGCTGGTCCAAGCCTGGCCGCTCGACTTGCGCGGCTGGGCCTGCGTGGTGTTGGCGCCATGGTGGTGATTGGAGTAGTGGACCTGCATTGGGCTAGATAATGGTCCCCCTGATGATGAGGAGGAGGAATATGAGCGACCTCTGGTTTGCCCCTGAGGCTGCTGTCCGGTCATGCCATACTGGATCTCTTCTGTGCGGTGGGCGGGACTCGTGTGACCCACGCCACCCAGCTCCACAGAGCGCCCGTCCTGCCAACTGGCAGGGCTGCACAAAGTGGAGCGGTTGTCTAAGGGTGAGGAGGGACTAGGGGAACCAGGCCAGCGACTCCAGTTATCCAGCTGGTTCTGGCCCAGAGGGGCTGGTGGAGGTGCGCCCGCGGGCGACATGGTGTTTCCGCGGGGGTAGCAGATAGGTGGCGGCGGTGGGAGGTTCTCAGCTCCCCCCGAGAAGGGCTCGTTTCCAGTCAGGTAGGCATCTTGGGAGTATGCCTGAAAGAGGTTTTAAGACAGGTGAAGCGGCTTTTTTTTTACATCGGAGGTGCGTTTTCACACACTATGAACTTGTTTGGCAACAAGACTATCAAAAGAGGCCTCATGCCGCGCTCAAAATGACAATGGGCTGGGAGACGTCTCCCGGGTTCTGGGAAACGCAAACACGCTAGGTGAGAAAGTAACGACACAAAAACAATCGATTTGCATTTCAACAAAGGCACTACTTACATCTTCCCCACCAAATGTGTTTTTAAATGAAAAATTGTTTCAGGTCCACCAAGATTCGCCCAAAAGTTCCATCAAAACAAACATTCAATTGTAGACGTGTCCTCGACAAACGATCCTTTTTATGTTGATACATCCAATCTTCTCTACTCTTATTATTTAACTGCTGGCTCCCTTGATCTTGTTTTTTGCTCGACTCTTACACTCCCTCCCTCTCTGCGTGTGAGTGTCACTCCACCCAGTGGGAGTGCACAGGGAGGTGCAGGAGTAGTGATGTCATGCTAGGAATGTAGTCAATGCAGAAAATGAAGACAGCTTGTAATGCAAAAAGTTGAAAAGACACCTTTTAGCTGTAGCTGATTAATGTCGATGCTTCTAAATGTATGTGCAAAGCTCACCCTGATTACATCACATCTCTGGTTATCAAACTGGACATTTGGACTATTCTGCAGACATTTAAATACAAATCGCGACTGTGTTTTGCTTCCACATGACAAAATTAAGCTGGAGTCTGCACATGTTAATGCCCGCAATTCGAAGTTCACCGGAGGATGTTTCTATCCTTGACTCTCTTTTAATAGGATTACAATTTGTGATAGTGTGTCAATGTAGTACATAAAAAAAAGTCGCATAAAAAACATACACTTACCAACTGAAGCACATCTTCATCTTTTGGCATGATGGCAAGTTCCAGTACACTTTCACTGTTGAAAAATATGAGATATGAGTCAATGCATTATCCCATAAAGTTATACATGTGGCATTGGAAATTTCATTCATTCATTTTCAACACCGCTTATCCTTGTGTGTGGGACCCTATCCATCCAAATTTCAGCCAAAAGGCAGACAAAACTCCAGACTGGTCGCTAGTCAGTTGTAGGGAACACAAAAACAGACAAGCTGCCTGCACCAAAGTCAGGCGAAAGTACTGCTGCACAATCGGGTGATTAGATCATATTTCCTGGAGAAATTTGCACAGAAAGGCAGATAAGATCTAGTGTGACAGGCCTAATTGCACATGAAAATACGTCGCACTCTCTGGTGTAGAACACAGTGCTTAGGGATAACTTCTTTCAACATAGATTTTTATGCGTCATGTGTGCTTAAGGCAGTTCAACACAGTTCAGTGACTCTGAACATGGCGTGACATGAGTTCTCACCTGTTCTGGATGAGAGCGATCACCTGCGAGTATGTCTTTCCCAGCACACTCTCACCATTTACCTTGACTAGACGATCACCTGACAGAAAAAAGACACATGTAAAGTTTTTCCCCCTGGAAGTTATTTAACCAAGACAAAGAAGATACCTAAAGGATAACATATAAGGAACTTGTTTCTGAAGCTAAAGTTTAACATGAGATTTTACAAGTGATATTTCTTATCTACTTAATTTCTCCAAAAGTGTAGAATCAGTACCAGTAGTGGCATGTGGCCGCCCTCTACTGGTATGCAATAGTTCAGTTGTATTTAACTTTCAAATAGAATTACATCACTTTTTATCTTTTAGAACGATTTATTTTCAAACATATTTGGGCTAATATTTGTAACATAAAAAACTGAAAAGGAATACTTAAATACAACTATTTGTTTCACACACTTTGCAGTAACATCAGTTATAAAAGTGTACCGTATTTTCTGGACTATGAAGCGCACCGGATTATAAAACGTAGTAATAGTAGTGGTGGTGGTGGTAGTAGTAGTAGGGGATTGTGTTATATGTCCACCAGATGGGGCTGTAGTACTAGTAGTAATAGTAGTATTGGTTAGGAGCCGTGTTATGGATCAACAAGATGGAGCTGTGGGAATTTCCTATAATGATTAACCAATATTGATTCATATATAAGGCGTATCAGGTTTTTGAGAAAATTGTCTTTTACTTGTGCCTTATAGTGCGGAAAATACGGTATTATATTGTACCGTTATGATTTATCATTTGTGCTTAAAATGTCCCTGTGTAGAAGTCGAATGGACGATTACAAATCATGTATAAGTAAATATAAACAACATAATGAGTTGAGGTTATACAGAACATTTCTTTAAATATATGTGCAACAAAGAAACACTTTGCACACACACTGTTTTTCTTTTACTAAGGCTATCAGATCATTCACACAAAATATGTCATGTCTTTTGTTTTTTTTGCAAGACTTTGTGACGACATGGCTATTATTCTTCCTTACCGGTGCACAGACCCGCCTCGTGAGCAGGACCCTTTTCCCGCACATTCTTCACAAAGATGGTGTCCATCGGCTCCAGACGGCCTTTCTGGAAGCCTGTGTGACAAGGAATATAAAGCCAAACTCACGCTAGGAAATAAGCAATGCTGTATAACGGAGCATTATTAGTATTCCTTGACTCGACACCTTTATAGGTGCATTTCGTCAATGGGTGCTATAGAGGGCGCAGTGAGGCTATAGAGTAGAAGTAACTAGGTTGAAGGATGTCCTAAGAGAATTTTTGGGAACACCTTAAGATTTAAATGACAAATAATAGCAAAACTTTACATATTTTAATGACATACTTCAGAGTAAGCCATTTAAATAGAATTCAACTTTAATTTTGTATGTGTTTTAATTGTCTGGAAGGGCAACTCACCCTTTCCATTGCCGTTCTCCTCATCCTGCGAATAGAAAAAACAAGTGGGCATTAAAAAAATACATTTTTGAGATGTCTACTTTTGCTCTAATCACGTCATTCTTTAGTATAAAAGAAAGTTTCAACAATCCCCTGCCAAAATCTGTTCGTGCGGTCATTATGATGTGTGTGAAATATGGGTCTCCTTGTATACTATGTATAATTTAATACCTGTTCTTTTGCTTTTAAGCAGTTGCAACTTGCAACAGACTTGTAAATGACTTTACAATGATGCAATACACACACACACACATGCACAAGCTGAGTGGACAGTTTGTGGTGAGGGTGACTGTGGGCTGACTGCAGCCTGGGCTTTAGGCCTCGCTGAGTGAGCTCATTCCAGAGTGGCTGCACACAATGATGGAGGGGCTTTACCGGCACACAATGTGAGCCTGGAGTGGGACCATGAACCCAGACCGCCAGTGGCCCGTAACTCCAACACTGATTTGAAACCTTATCCTTTTCTTGATACTCTATTTCAAAACCCAAAGCATTGTTTGAGCCCCTATTTTGAATGTCTCGCCCATGCTTGAAACAATATACTTCAAAATCTGAATCTTGGTTTGAAGCCTTCTTTTAAAACCCGACCTTCGGTGTTCTTGAAGGCATTAGACGTCTAATTTATTTCAAATGAGGTAGTGGGCTGGCAGTGAAAAACTGTTTTGGAACGTCTTGAAAACCCTCACCTTTACTTGAAACCATAACCCATCATTAAACAGCCCAAAATTACATTAAAACGAAAACATCTCAAAGCCCTAACCGTCTCAGAATTCCAATTTGAAACTTCAACCTTGGCTTGAATGCCCAATTTTACTATTTAATTCAGTCAAAATACTATAATACAGCTGCTGGTGTTTTTTTTTCTTCCTAAAACACAAAAATACTTTGTGTACAATATGAAACTCAAGCTTTCTTCACTGTATAAATCAGGATTAAATGTCCTGAACCAAATATGAAGGCGTTAAACCCATTCTTGCTTTATATTTTACAGAATATACCCTATAGAGCTATCAGCTCCCTCTTGTGTGTTTATTTTTTTAGCACACATGGACTCCATTTCATCCCAGCCTGACTGCGTTAAAGAATTTGGTTTTTCTTTCTCCGTTCAAAGCGCAAGATAAGGCTAATTGTGGCTCAGCGGCACAGGGTCAACCGGGTTGAGTTGGAGCAGAATGAAACAAAAGCGGAGGCAAAGACCCTTAGCACAGGAGGGAAGGAAAGACTTTTCGCTGTGCATTTGTAGTTGTGGTTGAGGTGTGTGGGCAAACAAACGTCTCCAGATGTTGAACTCCAAGCCGTACGGAGGCACTTGAGAACAAGACTCCTATTATTACACTTTCGCCAACCTGACAGCTGCGCATTGAATGAGGGTCCTTGTTGGCTGCGGTGTTGCTCGCAGCCAGGCAGTGCCAGGCCACATTGGGACAATAGACCCACTACTGGACTAACTCCGCCGTCATATGCTGGAATTAGACGAGTGGTGTCAAACCTGCGGCCCGATTAGGCCCGCGGGGTTGTTCTGCCTGACGTGCACTTTGTAGCTCATTCATACTGTACGCACATAATTAAATGCTTTTTTTTTTTTTTAACAAGTGCCCCGCAAAACCAGATGTTGGTGAGTTGTGAACCACATTCGTTTATTCGCCCCCTGCCGTCAAAACAACGCCTTGAATGGTAGCCAATGAGCTCATAGGGAACCTTAAAATGCCCCAAAAGGAACAAGAAGTAACCTGGAAATGTCGCCAAATCAGCAGAAAGCGACAAACGAACAAGAAGCATAATAGAAAGTCCCTCAAAATCACTGAGAGATGAAATTTACCAGAAGTGACCTGTAAGTAACGTGAAATGGAAGTGCAGAAAATTAAATTATTGCCTGCTTTGACGATGATAGATGTCCAATTCACTTAAATTGGCTGTGGATGTTCATCTTTCAGCGCCATTGACGGCTCTAGACTGTTAGAGTTTGACGTTTCTAGTATTAAGGTTTCGATTCAGTTTTTGGTTAAAGTTTCGATTTAGTTTTTATGTGACTTTCTCCTCACCTTGAGATCGGTATGCAGGCTGGACTCGGGCGGGTAAACGATGAAGTGACGCAGGGTGAAGCCGAATCCCTGCGAGTTCTTGCGTAGAACCAATGTGCGGGGGCCCTTCCACGCCACGTTGACGCTCTCCCTGCCAGTCCGGGACGCCATCGGCGGCCGGGGGTTGTTGTCGGCGGCGGGCGACGAGAGACCATCCCTCCGCCCTTTCGCCTGCGGACAACATGAAGAGAAGGGATTTAATCAATGGAAGGGGGGTCACATGCCTGACCTTGGAGTTTTGGCACACAAATTCCCACCCCGTCTCTAAATATGTCATTCCCCAAAGGCTGAGTAAAGAAAACGGCCAAGCTGACAGACACACGCAAGAACTCTCACAGCCGTGCTGCCCCGAGGACCCACATCTGTCAATCAAACGTCATCACCTGACCAAACAAGACTGTGGCGTTCAAAGATTTAATTGGTTCCAAGTTAGTTGGAGATCACCAAAACCCAAAATAAATGACTATGAATGCTTTATCACTTTAGTTTTGATTATGTATTTTTAATAAGGGGGGTGTATTTTGGTGAAAACCAGTTTTTATTACCATTATATAACCATCAATGAATAAATTAACGTTTAGATTGTCCCAATAAAATCTTGCTTGCTTTTTTACTGCACTAAACAATCCGTTTCTTAGTAACCCCTTTTTTAATGTATTGCCCACTAACATCACCAGTTCACAATGTTTTAAAAGAAAAAAAATCTGCACAAAAAGTTGTGTATAAAAAATGCATCACCATGTGATATATTACCTTTAACAGCCATTCCTATGTTAAACAGACATAAAAAAGTCTGCGCCTGGTCCAAACTTTACTTCTCGACATAAACATCACCACATGACTGACACGCAGGAGACTACACACACACAGACACACACAGGTGGCCACACCGCACCAGGAAGTGGCAGGCCATAGGCAGGAAGTGGGCTCGCGTTACAGGGCAGGACAACCAGACGTGCCTAAAAATAACCATTTCCACTCTTCGCTCCTCCATCTTCTCCTCCTTCCTTTCCCAACATGCAAACATTTTTTAGTTTCAGTGCCACTGAAGATAATAGACGCTCAATAAGTGCCTGTTTACATCCTTCTGCTGTGAATTTAAATGACTTTTTCACTACTAGAGGTCCAATCCATTTGAAGTGGGAGGGTCGACAGCATACACACATTAGTCCATTCCCTGCCTATCTTCCTATTTCAACCAGATTGGATGTCATTGTCAGCCAATGAGTTAATAGCATCAAAACATTAAGAGTGATTGTCCCATTAATAATATTAATAGTTGTCTTCCCTTAATTGGTTCTTCATGTCAATTTAATTCAATTCATTACATTTCAGGATTATCTGTTGTAAGAAAAAATGTTTTTCCAGTTTTTCAGTATCTACAAAAATGGTGCTTTTTAAAAATGCTGATTATACCCTACATTCTAGAACAAGAATTTTTAATTGTAGTGAGTAAAATTAATTGTCTGCATCCTATACAAGGAAAATAACAGACCTCGCTTTGATTTTTTTTTAACTTTTTCAAGCTCCACAAGCACTCTAGCAATGCAACTGTACATGTTTTCTTTTATATGATACTCATCTATGCTTAGTGAAGATGAAAAGCTTTCGTTAAACTACAACAGAGATAACAGTAACAGCAAATGTTGGCAGATAGCGCCCCTATACCTGTGTAATATTTTGTCTTCACCTATGTCGAAGCTTACAATAGAAAGTGAGTGTCTATTTTTCCTTGCACTGTACTACCGCTGCATGAAGATGAGGGGGTTGTCAAGCAAACACTAAAAAAGGAAGTGAAGGAGGGCAAAGGGAGAAATTCCTCAGAGGGAGAGGTTTGGTCAGGACAAGTCAGAACACACGCGAACCCGCACAGAGAGAGGAAAAAGAGGATGAAGGGAAGAGGAACAGTATCGGGCCCCGGCACGCCGATTTTCGACCGCATGGCCCCGCCCAGCACTGAGAAAAACCGAACCCTGTGATTACCCCAAACACAGAATAGGCCCGAATAGTCGGGGTGAGCTTCCCAGGAGCATTGTCGATAAGCTTGGCATCTTGGAAGAGGAATCTAGTACTGTTCCAAAACACAACATCTTTCGGGTTAGGGTTGACTTGATTTAAAGTTAAGGGGAAGTTCAAAACTATATCGTTTAGGTAACTGGCCTCTAATTATTTTTCATTCACAAAACATAATACTTGCCGTTTGAGAGTAAAACATAGGTTCTTTGAAAACGATATATTTTTGCCCCAAAACCGATAGGTACGATTACAGGGAAGCAATCTTATTCCACAACATACAAGAATGATTATTATTAAAACTATATACCTTAGCACTAAAATTTTCTTCAAAAAAACATTGCATTTTGTGGAAAAACACAATATTTGAAGACTACTTTACATACAAGATGTAATCATCCCTAGAGAACACACTTCCCATTAAATACTTTACATTTTTCCCTTGTCCTCGATTTGAAGGAAGTCGCTTTTTGCACGATGTTAATGAAAGGAAGGAGGCTCAACCTGAAGAGGAAGCCATTAAAACACAAAAAGTCAGACTGGCAGAATCAGAGGTGGCACATGACTGCCTCCATTCCACTTTCAGGATGTTTTCCCCCCTTCAAGACCCTGCTGAAAACAGCACATTTTGCACTACAGATTGTAATTTTGCCACAAACCCGCATTATTTAACCGGGGTAATACGTTAAGCTATAAAAAGCTATTTTTTTACAGTTTACATACATATTTTAATAGCAAGAGCAAGTGAACTTCAATTGAAATCAGTGTGTCCCCTACCTGGTGCCCATAGTTTTCTAGGATACGCTCCAGCCCCCCCCCGCAAACCTTGTAAGGATAAGCGATACGGAAAATGAGTTGGAAAATCTGGTTGCCAGTAAATTTCAAGTTCGTCTAAGTACAAAAATGAGATTTCAATCTCATTTTTATGCTTACTGTGTGACAAATTGACCATGTAATACATAAATAAATCCATTTTTGTTACTTCCAGTGGACAAAAAGAACAAAGGCGTAAAAGATGAGCCATTAAAGCAAAGCTCAGCAGCAGTTCTTTAACAATACTGTTTTTTTTTTGTTTTTTTTTAAAGAGCTGAGAGCTGCAACCTGTTTGAAAAGTGGAGCTTTACGCACACACCGAGACAAATGCTGACGAGCCTTTAATCCCGACGGCCGCCGCTGCCGACGACCCTGCCGGCCCCCAGGAGCAACCGCCCGGCCACGAGCGAAGAGGGAAATAAAAAGGCGGGTAATTCCTCAACTGACAGATTCAAATGAGTGTAACTGCAGTGAGGTTTTATTAGCATGTGTTGTGCCAATGTCAATATGAATGTCAGTTGAACCGGTTTCTCCATCAATTAAGTTATACGTTTTGCTGCGGCAAACCTGCTTCTCCACTTGTGATGACCGTAGCAGAGAAATATGTTCCCACCGTTTAATTAGGAATTTGGAAGCAATAAAAACAATATAGTAGACAGTTATTTCTCTTATCTCCTCTGCTAGTGGGCATGTTTAACTCGCTGGGAAAGACTCCGACTCAACTGCGACTTAAGTGAGGTTGAGTTGTTTAGAGAATGGATGGATTGTTTTTTTTTTGCCGTTTCTGCGAGTTGATCTTTACTTTTTGAACCTGCCTACAATTACACACACTATAATAATACAAACTGAATGCCTCAAGTGAAAAGGAAACATAGACCCCTAAAAAATAATAAAAAATAGAAATTGTAAGAAGGCATTTGATAATAAACATTTAATACCCATAAATATTAGTAGGGATTTTTTTTGTATACACAAGCATTCTCAATCAATATCTAAAAAATTTTTACACTGTTTTGCTCGCCAAAAATGACTTACATACTTTTAACAATAATGTTAGTCTATGCAAACTGATTTTGTTTTTTATTCTTATCTATTTTTTAATATACATGCATTTTTCTTATTTTATTTTGGTTTACAAAACAAACTGTATTGCCAACCGTGTTATAAAAATATATTATATTATTAACCCCCCATCCCTTGCTATGTACATAATTCTAAAATAATTAAATGTCAAAGTTATAATGCAACTCAGTTTCACAAAAAACATCAATAAAAATAGTGGTACTAACCTTGTCTGATGATTCAACTGTTAAATGACAATGATATTATTAACTACTAGATTATAAATCCTTCCACACAATTACAAGTTGTATACATGAAAGATACCCATTTTACCCCTTGACATATTGGGCATTACTCACAGTAAAACAGTATAAATTTAGCGCATGTAGAAGCACAATACTTGGATTTAGTTTGTTTGTACTTGAATGTATGTATAATTAGTACAGATTTAGAACTACAGTCAATGGTATACATAAAAAAAGAACATTAATAAAGATAACCTCAACTGTGACTGTTTGTTTAAGATTACCATTAGTCTTCACCTGACTTTTTTCTTGCTAGGGTCCTTTCTAACTACACGACAACTTTCAAGGTGACACTTAACACGGTGTTGTAGGGGTCCGTGAGCTGTCAGAGCTATGTGACTTAGAAGCAACTAAACTCAACAACACCCCCCCAATCCTCTCACCATTTAAGGAGTGGAGAAAAACACAGGAAGTGTGAAAAATGGAGATTATGTGGGGTGGAGAGTCTATGACTTTTGAGAATGTTCGTGGGAATTGCTGTCCACTGGGTAGGTTATTGGACACAGGTGGTCACTCTCCTTGGGGTTTAGGTCAGGCTGTGTGGGTAGATGGTGAACGTACACAGCTGGTATAAATGTGTCTTTTGGAATTTGCAGCCAACTCCAAAAACAAATGTTTACAAGGTAAACGCATCTGAATTACAATGCCACTGTGAATGACCTGAGTAACTAGTTACTTGAGAAAAGAGTGACACTATCTAAAAAGCTGGAGAAAGTAGGGGTTGGCAAAAGCACATCAGCGAGCATCACGTTTTTTTTTTTTTTTTTTTTTTTTTTTAACAACCACATTTGTTCAATTTCGGGAAACTGCAGAAAAGTCTGATGTCGACTTTTGAGTAATTTCTATGGATTTTAAAGCCTGGAGCATTCCCCAGATAATTTATGAAAAATGTCTACATTATATACAAATTATATTGTTTGACACAAAACATTCTGGAATAAATATTCTATATTCGTTAAAGATTTTCTTTCCATAAAGTATGACATTTTCTTTTACTTAGTGTATTTTTTGCATAAAACTAGCTAATGGAAAAAACTACTATGCTAGTTTTTGCCATTAGAACTACATCATTCGCAAATACACGATTTCCTATAAAAACTACTATGCCTTTTCGAAATGGAATTCTACCAAAATATTATGTTTAAAGACTACACAATGATAATTTCTCAAACACTCAATGTCACGAGGCAAATATTTTGCCAAACACCAGATCATGCCACAAAAATGCCACTGCCTACATATGCGTGTCTGCAATTGAAAACACATTTTTTACACTTAAACAAGCCTTTTCTATGACAATGAACCCTGGAATCAATATATACAAATAGAATATGTGCTACAGAGACGAATATTCCGATCTATGACGTTGACATCTTACC